>NW_017098440.1:0-114673 GCF_001412225.1 Nicrophorus vespilloides | reverse complement strand
ATTTCTATATGTAGCTCAGTTCCCGTGGCGAGTGAAGAAATTTATTATCTCAGGATCAACGCATCGCAATTCCAGATTTAGCGGTATCAAGGTTGAATTCGCATTTGCAATCGGTTTGGCTTCGCGCGAAAAATTGAATGTTTCCGTAACAATAATATGAACATGTAGGTCATCCGAAGATTATGAAAAATATACGTATGCGCAACCTGTGCATATTCAGTGCGAAACATGCGAACAAAGTGGATTAAATTCAGCCATTCTAATAGCGTTAGTGTAAATGAAAGGTTTCGTTGGGTTTATTGGATTTATTAACGTCAATTTATAATTACTTCTTCAAAATTTACGTAATATTTAAATTATTATTGACATGCCTCGATGTCAATTAAATGTTATTTTTTAAGTCAAATTTATTGAAATTGCAATATGAGTAATAAAAAAATTAAACTCTTTAGAAAGTTTTTTCGAAATGTTTACTAATATCAAGAGTAAAATACTTATTATTTTTAAACTGTACATAATTATAATATTTATATTTTTTTATTTACATTTTTGTATGTATTTAGTTATTCCATTAGTCTAGTATATTAGCAAAATCTTGTACTCATTTTTAATTGAAATTTTTAATTTTTGCGTTCAAATATTCAAATAGTTATAAATAATAGAAGCATATACTATTGATATATATTTATATTTTTTATTTAAATTTTTTTTATGTTAGAATTTATTTATATGTAAAGAATGTACTTTTTGTTTTTCCTTATGTATTAATTTTTGGCCAATAAATTATTATTATTATTATTATTTAGAAGCATATGTATCTATAATTTCAATATAAGCAAATAATCATTTAGGATTTGGTCTATATTTAACAAAAACTAATGATTTTGAAAGGTTTCATTCGAATAATTGAATTTATTTACGTTTGAACGTATTTTCTGTTATTGATATTTGCAACTTACATAATAAAAGTTTACTTTATTGGTACAAAACCAAAATACGAAGAGTCAATTTAATTACTTATTATTAATTGAAATTAATAATTTTCACGTGCAGATCTTCAAATAATTATAATTAATAAGCATATGTATTTGTAATTTCAATGTAAGCAAAGAAATAATTGTTATATTTAAACTATGCATAATTTTAACATTTTTAATTTTGTCTATATTTAACAAAAACTAACGATTTTGAAAGGTTTCATTCGAACAATTGGATTTATTTACGTTTGATCGTATTTTCTGTTATTGATATTTGCAAATTACATAATAATAGTTTACTTTATTTCTACAAAACCAAAAAAAAAACAAATTGCGAAGAATCACTTTAATTACTCATTACTAATTGAAATTAATAATTGTACGTGCAAATATTCAAATAATTACAATTAATAAAAGAAATTAAAAGAAATACATGTTATTTCATTAATTTTTAAGGGGAAAAGTAGTAATTTCACGTTTTGTTATTCAAAAAAAGATAGAAAACAAATATGTGTGTAATTGAAATGTAAGTAAATGTTAAGGCACAAAAAAAATAATAACATTTTAGATACATGTGGTAATATGAATGTGAGCACTTAAGTTGTTCCATATTTAGAATTATTCTCTCGCCACTTGTAAACAAGGAATATATATATATATATATATAAAAAAAAGTGGAGCAAATAATGTGAGAAGAGGAGGTAAATTAGAACGGGCCTCGGGAAACGGGAAGCTCGGTCTCATTACCGTTCCTGTTCAAGGGAAGAGGGAAAGAGGAAAAAAATCCGCATCGAGTTTCTGTATGGAAACTGTTTGCAAACAACACTGCAACAACAAGAAAGAAAGAAATGAAAAACAACAGCAGCAACTTCGTATATGCGACACGTACATTTATTCTCGTCCGGCCATTAAAACTGATCGCAATAAAAATAAGCTCAAATACTAATTGAAAACATTCAAATTTATTTATGGGCCAATTTGCAAATGATTCTTTAAATTCTTCATGGAAAACCTATTTTTCTGTTTTATACATCGAAATTATATTAAAAAATATAAGCTATTTCTGTATTTGATAATAGATGTAACATTTTATCTTCTCTTTGCGATAATATTCTTAAATTCCATTAACCGGAGACGCCAGAGCAGGTTGAATTAATAGCAATGTTAATTATAGCTTCCATGTTTATACGTAAATGTTTGGGTTTTATGATGAAACATTCTTTAATTTTTAATTTAATCGCCTTTCGCCTTTTATTTATCGGTTACATGTCGAAAAAAATCACTTATTTCTCCATAATTAATGTCCAATATGTTCTATGCATAATAATAATAAAATGAACAAGAAACATCTTTAGTCTGAATTGGACTTTCGTAAGTAATAGGACTTCTTAAAGCGAAACTTTTGAAAAGCTTTTTTCGGACAAAGAAAAGTTTTATTAAATAGAAAGTGAAATCACATTTTAATGTCTAACAAGTCCAACAATAATAATTCTCCCTAAATCAAGATCACCTTTTTATATCTTAGGTTGTTAACATTTTTTCGGCGGAAAATTCTTTAATTTCATCTTCATTTTAAACCATCAATTTCTTCTTTTAATAAATGAACGTTTTAGATTCTTTGATATTATTGGGTAACGTACAAAGTTCTGAGTGTTTTGTCCCATACATCGAGCATTTCGTGAGACCATCCTTATGCAAATGGTTCTAAACGATGCAAATGGCTAATCTTCAGTTCTTGGGCAATGGAATAAGTGCTCGCATGCCGATCCAACGATTTCCATGATTTTATCAACATTTTCGACAGTTGGCTTACCAGAAATGTCTCATCTACGACGTCAATATTACCAGAACGGATGCGTTGAAACCAACGCTTTGCTATTGCATTTGATACTGTATTGGGTCCATAAACAACACAACATTTTTCGGCCACCTGCTCCGCTTTTACCCTCGGTCGTAGTGGTACAGAAGAATTATCAAATTTTCTCTTTTTACCTCCATTTTGGAACGCTCTAACACATAACTGGATTCACTAAACACAAAACTGTCACAGTAATTTCTTTAAAGCGTTATGTCGCCTTTAAGTCGCAGTAAAGAATGACAAGATGTAACTTCTACATCGTGAGATATGGCTCATTAAAGCTCAAAAACTTTTTACTTCACCTATTATTTTCTTCACTTAGTACAAATCAATGTTTTCTGAAAATTGCATACAATTTTCAATTGAGTAAAATACAACTAAATTCTACACTATGTGTTTTTCCTTTATACAGTCAAGTCTCTTTTTGTGCAGTTTATTTTGAGTATATATTTATAAAATCTTAAAAATCAATGCAGTTAACTAAGAAGAATGAAATAGAGAGCATTATCTCATAAATAAACCCTATTAATTTATCTACAAAAGTTTCAATGTTTTCTTTCTTAATTTGACATGAATTAAATGATTGCAAACATACATAGAATGATGCACCTGTAGAAAGGAGACAATTTGTTAAAGTAAATCCAAAAAAAAAAAAACATTTACATCAAACTTTTAAAATTCTTTTTTTTTATTATAAATAATTTAGTTATTCTAGCTATAAATTTCTGTAATTATAATATATATCAGAAATTCAATGTTTATTTATTAATCTTCATATGTAAAAAAAACAAAAAAGATTCTAATACAATTTTTTGTATTGAATGTATTCCGTTTAAAACCAGTTTTATTTTTTTAATATCAAACAGTTCAAAAGAATTTCTGTGCGAATTCACATTGGAGAATTTAAATATTTTTGCTGCAGTTTCACGAAGGTTCCAGAATCTTACCAGCTGTTGTGTCATCTACCGCGTAACTTCTTTACATAACTGAGTAAGTACAGAACTGTATAAGAAATATTTTCTATTAAGTAAATTAATTACAAAAGTGCAAATAATATATGTATACATACCATTTGCAAATGATTAACTTTCATAACCATATGTTTCATATGTTATTGATTCAGTAGTAGAATTAGGCTTACTAACATAATTATAAAAGTTCAGTAACAAATTTGTTTTGCATTGTATGTTTCTAATTAAATTTAGTATAAATATAATGGAATTACAGATTAATGCAAGTTAGTTTTCCTGAGTAACACAACAAGTTAGTCAAAACCTCAATTATTATACAATAATTATAATTTTTAATATGATTTCGTTGAAAATGATTATAAATTATGTTATATTCAATTATAACTTAAATAATCAAATCATTCAGTCACATATTCAGCGTTACTAGAAACAGAACAACATCCTTGAATCGTTTGGATTAAAACTTTATTTTTATTTTATCCGCTCGTAGGTGAAATTTCAGTTTAAATATTGCAAAAATTAAGGTTTATTTAGATCTAACTATTTATCATTCTTTTGGAAACGTCAACCTTGGAACACCGAACGAATCTGTTTATATTAATATAATCAAAATAATTGAGATCGAAATTTTATTTTAGATTAGTGATAAATCATATTATTTCTCTTATAACGTAACGAATATAATCTATAAATATCGATATTGTAAAACAAGTTTTCTAAATGCAGTAGTCTCTTAACTTAAATAGCAAATTTGTGTTCACTTGCTCTAAGCTGTATGTATATTAAGAAAGCTGCTATATTGTTAAAGTTACTATAGATATAATAATGTATAGTTCTAATTTTATGGTGAATTTTTATCTTTTCATTGAATATACAAATATTTATTTTTTTGTTGTAAATGTGAAACTGATAATCTCGAAGCTGTTATAACGAAATCAAAAAAAATGTTGAATAAAAGAATTGAAAAATCATCAAGATTATCCAAAAGTAAAGGTCTTAAATTAGTTATTGAATTTGTAAAGATGTTTTTTTTTATTCCTTTTAATAATATATTAGGGAACATAAACTTATTATTTAGTTATCATTGAATGAATGTAATGATTTTCAAAGTAAAGCAATAATTCACAAAGTCCGGGTTCTGGCAAAATCCCGGACTGTTTGAAACTTGACTAAGCGAGAAACTAAATACATACAAAACTTAAAAAAATAATAATAAACAATATTTTTGGAATTTATTTTTATTTTGTTCAATTAAATATTAGTTTGTTTTGTAATTTCCAAACCGGACTAAAGTTTATTTACAAATTGTGATTGGCTCTAACGACCGACATTTTTCTTCTCATATATTTTTTAAAATTTTATTTAAAACAAACTTTAAAATATTGTTAAAAGACAAATTATTCTTGATTAGATGGATATTAATGAAATACATATCACATGTTACAGTGGAACCTCGCTTAACAATTTTATTTTTTTCAAAATTTCCGTTAAGCGAGGTTGCACTGTACTTTTATAATACAACAATAATTTTGATTACATGTATTTTTTTTATATTTATGAGTTATTACTTATTGATATGCGATGGAAATTTCTATACAATTAATGGAACTAACCTTTTGTCACGTCAATTTCAATGATGCGTTGTAGATGTTCATGATGATCGACGTCAACGGGATTTGTTATCCCTGTGTCATTCGTTCCTGGCGCGTCCGTGATGTTTGCACGGCAGCCGAGACATTCGTTATCCAGATTGGACATGCCATCGTCCTTCGAACGGATCGTCTCATTAACGTATCCATCGGCGATGGACAGATTTGCGGCAATTTCACTTGCGTTATTCCGAAAATAGCTGTTTTCTTTAATCATATCCACGTATATTTCCATATTGTTGGACTGCAGAGGACTCGAGACAGGACCTTTTCGCGCCAATGTCGGATGACCGTCCCATACGAAGACGTAGTAAATGGAGAGAAGAATCGCAGCCATGGAGACGCTTAGCGCGTACGCAAGAACTGTTAGCACCCTGATGATCTTCGGTTTTCCCTTCGGTCCAACCAGGTCATTGCCGGCGTCCGCCCTTTGACCTTCTTCCTCTGACATTTCAACGGATATTCAAACTTTCTGCAAGCGCGTTCGAAAATGAAAATGCACCGCCGCAGCGAAAGCGATCAATCACGAACACGAACTTTACGAATTCTTCGAATGCCGCCGTCGCATCAACGCCGTTGATGCATGGTGATGTTGACTGGACAAATGCGATGCGTATATGGATGGATGGATTTATGGATGGATGGACGAGGTTCGCGCCTTCCAATGAGAGCCGTGTGGACGTCCGTCCCGACGCCAGACAAACAAATATGAAACACGAGAGCGTCAAATATAATATATAAGTTTTTTAAGACATGCGCGAATATGTGGTCTCCGCTTTTTATTAAAAGTGTTAGAGCCGCGATTTTCACACGTGAAGAATTAAAGTTTCTGGACAATATCACATTAACATAACATAAGAAAACATATTAATTTATACATAAATTGCAAAAAAACCTATGGTCGATAGCCCGTTGTAGCAGTTTATATAAAACATTCTATGTTTATGTTTTATGTCAACGTTTTATATAATAATTTTAAAAAAATTCTAAAGATACTTAAAACAATGCTATACTTAACACAATCAACTTTTACAGTATAATTACTATAAACAACAAGTTGTAATTCTTAAGCTTGCATTAAAATATACGAAATATTTAAAAATCTTAATTATTTTTAATATAATACTATTAACACTTTTTGCACATAAAAATAAAATAATACGACTAAAACAATACTGAATCAATCAAAAAAACACATGACTAATTGTTTTTTTTTTAAATCACACTTTTAATATTTTAAATAATTTAAAATTATGCATAATAACATAGATAAATAAATTGGTTTGAGCTTCGTGTAAATAAGAATCTCAATCATTTTAGACGTCAGTAGATTTGTACTTTATGTTTATAACACAATCTTAATTGATGTTTCATACAATAAATATTATTTTGTTTTCATTCATAAGTAGTAATTAGTTCATTGGTAGTAAATTACTTCAGTTCATACTGAATTTTATTATTTAGGCTGGACATATATTAATAATTTACACAAAATATTATTTAATAACTTTTAAATATTTACCGAAAATTCGTTTTCCATATCATCAAATCAGTTAAAATACTTTAGTATATTGAATTATGTTTACCACAATAGTTTAATTTTTATTCCATTTGAAAATATATAAAACAAAATATAAAATTCTAATTACAAATAAATTTTCATCTAAAGTAAACTTTTATTAGCAAAGATGTATTAAACAAAAACAATTTAATCAAAGAAAATAAAATGTTATACTTGATATAAATTCGAACGTTAAATTAAAATCAATGATTATAATAATAGAAAAATAATGTATTTATAAATTACAGCATAATTATTACATGTTACGAATATTGTTCTAATTCTTGATACTAAAACCGTATAAACACAAATATATGAACTGGTAGTGAAAGGTTCTGCACGTGTTGACTGCATGTTTACATTCTTATTATTCTACCACTGATAAAAATCTGGTAAATCGAACAGTATTTCAGATGTGTTATATAATTTTATAAAAAAAATGCACCAATCATGTTTTTTTAATGAATTTATCTATGAATCGTATGCAAATTGTTGTTTCATGGGCAATAGTGCACTGCAGATAACATAAAGAAAGGCAAGGTATGAAAATTTGTTATGTAAATGAAAAATCGCACTGCATTCGTTAATTTGCATACCCAAAAGGGGGTACATAATGCAAACGCTGAAGTTTAGACAAGTGGAAAACATACACCCGACATTAATTATCGACCACGAAACATATTAATCGCTGATGTGATATGTCGTTCCATAAGGGAATGTATTTATATTTATTTACAAGTGAATTGCATAAGTTAATTACAGTTTTGCTGTGCGTTTAAAGTTAAATTGCATTCAAGTAGATGTTTATGATGATCAACGCCAACGTGATTTGTTATCTCTGTGTCATTCGTTCCTCACGTGTTTAGAGCTTCCTTGATTAACGCTGATTCTATATAAGGAGGAGTAGCCAAACAGTGGCTTGCGAGCCGCATGCGGCTCTTCTAAAGTTTTGTTGTGGCTCAACTAATAAATTATATTATACATTATAATTCAATTTTTTTTAAATTTCCATAATAAAAACTTTAGGTACGGCCACCCCTGCACTATATAGTACGGTCTACTCCAAGCCTAAATCAAATGCTATGAATCAGTATTTCTCAAAGTAGGGGGGTCGCAGATGACCGATCAATTTGGGATGTTTTTCTACACATTCTTCGGGGGGGTCACAGAATTTTTTTAAGAAGTGTAAAATGGTGTCGCAGAAAAAGTTTGAAAAACGCTGCTGTATCTTATTAATCCAATTGGCTATAGACCGAAGCCTTTTTGGCAATTTTCATTCTATTTTTTATCAAATAATGTTGACTCTAATTATATATTTCTGCACTCTTTGTAATTAACTCAATGTGTTTCAAACTGTTAGCACTTTTCGACCCAAAGTATTTTTTGTAGTTGTACAGCGACGATTCATACTTGGACATGATTTTTTTCATATTTATTTATATAAAATTGTTTTTTTTTAAATATACATAAAGCAATTTTTTTTTTGATATTTTGTTGCGTTATTAAGGTGAAAAAAAATATATTAATTAAATTACAAAATCTACACTAGTTTCTCGCTCTGACAAGGTAACAGCTGTCATTTCGCGATTTCTCAAAAATTTAACGAGACTTAATTTCAACTCATAGCTTGAGAAACGCTGCTTTATAATTAGTATCAAAACAAACAATACATGCAGCACTTTATTCTCTATATGAAATGAAAACATACTTGAATCAAAATCAATCTATTCAAAATAAGTATTATAATCGAGCATATAAAATTGATTCGTTTTGCACAATTCACGGCGTTGCGTGCATTGGATGGTCAATTTGAGGTACGCAGGGACCGAATTTGCTCAGAAAGCCTTTTTATGAAATTGATACGAGGCGAATTACGTCGTATCGATTTAATTTAATTAAAAGTTTTATATAAACAGAGAGACGAGAAAAGCATTATCTAATTGTTTTCGTACCTTTTTCACGACCTCGTTAATCGCAGATAAATCGCGTATCGAATAACATACAAAAAAATGTGGGAAATATTTGTTTTGCTCTCTTCCAATTAATATTATTGTAGATTTTGTAATTTAATTAATTTTTTTTTTCACCCTCATAACGCAACAAAATATCAAAAAAATTACTTGTATATTTAAAAAAAAACATTTTTATATAAATAAATATGAAAAAAAAAATGTGTCCAAGTATGAATTGTACGAAATTTATTTATTAATTATATTTCCTTATTAATTATAACAGAAATTAACACAACTGTTGATATGTTTTTTTTGTATTTAACACCAAGTTATCAACATCTGTGAATCACAATAAGAGTGTGGTGAATTTTTTACGAGAACAAATAAAAAGTGGGCGTTGTAAACATTATTTTATTGTGAAAGAATCGAATAATGAAAGAAGTTTTATAAAACTAAATATTGTGTAATGATTTTGTTTAATGCATAAATGCAATGAATTGATGAAAAAAGTTTTAAAAGAAGACGGAATCTTAATGATTATTATATGCATTTAATCTCAACTATAATTCCTGAGTTAGTGATAACAACTATAAATAAGTTAATACGTTATTAAATTTGTTGTTTTGCTTTATTTAGTGACTCTCGACAAAAGATACACGATACAAAGAACAATCATAACAGTGTACAGCTCACAATGATTCAGTTCGAAAAAAGAGTTCATCATACAAATAGACTGCAGCTGCCATTTTATTGAAAATTCGAGAGAAAATTCAAATTTAAAACAGGTCAGTAATTTTGATATTTTTTCATCAACTTCTTGATGTATTAGAAATGGAGTTTTTGCATTGCAAGGATTTTATATCTTATATATTGACAATGATTAATAAGATTGGTTACATACGATTTATAATTTTAGTGAGAGTAAAGTAAGTACCAGTAATATGTTCATTACTAATATGAAACTTACATAAACTTCATCTTTAATATGGTATAAGTGTATAATTATATAAAAACTTCAAACTTTCATGTAATGAATTCGGATTTGGGGACCCAATTAACAATGTTTGGAGCCCTTAACATTGACGAACGCCCGCCATTCGCTCTCCTGTTAACAACAGAGTGTCCCAAAATGTATTCGTCTATTTTCAATTTAGGAAGCTAAAAGGGATGTGTATTTGAATGACATTCAACTCAAATCACTTTTAACCATCAAGGCCTTCCCTAAGTGGCGCGCCTTTAGAGCATCTTAAATCAAGGGGGCCTTACAGCGCTCACCATATTTTTTGTGACTTATCCTTCCATTTTTGTTCAATTTTATATTTTTCTTCTGTTTATTTTTTATGTTAATATTTTTAATATTTGTGTATTGTTTTTATTTATTTAGGTCTATTTATTACATTTCTTATTTTCTTAATGGATGATTTTGTCTCCCTTGATCTAATTAGCCTGTATCTAACTGACACTAATTTATTATATTTGATGCTTGTGTTTATTTTCGTTATATAGTGTTTATCATCGATTTCTACCTGTAATTGCAAGCTAAGTTGTATACCTCTATTCTTCCAAGATTGAAGGGACAAAAAAAGAAGAAGGCATTCGCTCGACCTTAGAAACGCTACTATTACAATACTTTTAAACCTTTTTTTGTCTCAAATCACATGAGACTTGAGTAAACTTCCACGACACACTTAAACCATGCTGGTATTTTAATTTTGATATGTACACTTCCAAACTTCTTTGGAAATTTATGTAATTATAAACCAGCTGAGAATAGCTATGAATAAGGTTGTGTTAATTTTTAATAGTTTGCTAAATCACAGCTGTCACCCTGTGTCAAAGCGAGGAGCTGGTGAAATACCCATTGTTCGCAGTACAACAACAAATAAATATGTTGGGTCGCGCGGCAAAAAAGGTTGAGAAACGTTGCTATGCCTGAAACTATTGTAGCATGATGTAAAGGGCATGGTTTCATCTTTGAAAATCAAATTTAACATATTTAAATCTAAACAAAATACATAATCAAAATCGTTAGAACTAACATTCAAAAGCAAAAATCTACAATACGAAAATTATATGCTGAAAACATATATATTAAGTGATTATATAACTACTCTATTGTTACAAAATAATACCCAATATTTTTAATTAGTATTGTTATATAAATGGTAATTTCTTGCATACAAAATATTTCAATTATTTTAAATTAACTTAATTGCACGCGGCTACCAATATTTGTTTCATAATTCTTATGTTTATTTTAATTATTAAAGACTTTCACTACATCTACAAATTACATACTATATTTTATGCATGAAGACAAAAGCTTAGGACTATTAACGATTTAAATTATAACTAGAACTTTTATCGTTTAAAAATTATAATGTTTTTGCATTAATTTCTTTATGAAAATAACAATTACGAATACTGTTAATCATTTGGTGCAGTCACCGATGTATTGGGCGTAAGAGATTACATTCCATTTCAATTGATAAGAAACACAGACATATAACAAAATAACATTGCCACACCTCTCGACCAATGGAAAATTTGGGCTACTTTTCGTATGCCCTTCATCCATTGGTCGTCCTGACCACTGACAGTAGCAAACTATAACACCTCGATAGTTGCATTTGCAATTTGAAGGTTATGGTCGACTGTTGTGATTTGCACGTCAGTAGCTAAAACGAAGAAGATACAACGGACGTAAACAGTGGGTTCAGAGTAAAATTATCGAACTGTTGTTTTCGTATTGATAAGCAACTACATGACGAGATAATGCTCATAATATGCCTGTATTATGGTTAGTCTATCAAGAAGCATGAATACAAACTCTGGGGTGAGTACAGCAAAAACCTAATTAACAACAACAACGTCTAACCTAGAACTTATGTAGGTAGATAAATGATTCACACTTATAAATAGACTTGTCCTTAATGAGCAATTAATGCTACATAATCTTGAATGCTTATTTTTCTAGATTATACACACACACAAAAAAAACAAATCAATATGACATATCACAAAACATTTGTTGACTTTGTTTACATTCAACTATTAGACTTGATTCATTTAAATCAATTGTATGTAATTTGATTTCAGGGTGCAACTTTCTTCAGTGAATCAAATAACATGGATGACAGAGAATTTTTGCAGCCCATTTTGGAATCCTACGGGATATTTAAGCCGTTGAGAACTATACCAATCTTCAGTTTCCAATTGATTGCCTCTCTGGCCATCGAAATTACTGCTGTAGTGTTTGCTGCACTTCATCCACAGGAGGCAGCTAAATGCAGAGAATATTTTATTTTGATTTATGCCCATGTGGGACTATGGTTTTTAACATTGGTAAGTAATTATTTGGATAATTGTTGTTAGAATTGCATTCATTGATTTATTCTTAGATTTTAGATCAAATTGCCAGGGCCAAACATTACAGTTTGAGGATGAATGGTTACCTGGATTTCTACAAGAAGACTCAAGTGCACCATAGATTGCCTTTATACATAGTGAGTTTATGGAATGCTGTTATTCTTTTATTGCAAGCATTGATGCAACACTTCTATCCTGACAACTTCGCCGAGAAATGTTTAGAAGGTGGTCTCCTTTCCCCAATCAATTACTTTTGCGCCCTTATGACTTTTGAATTTTGCTTAATATTTGGAGTTAATATTAATTATATATGTGAGTATTCAATATACATTTCAAACTTCAACTACTAAATACTTTAATTAATAGTGCGAGTGAATACATTCAACAATCAAAAGCCACCACCAGATGTACAAAGAGAGGAATGGAATGCTTGCTCCAGTGATCAGGCATTCTCGCAGGGTGAAATTGGCTATAGACAATTGGGCGACAAAATGTATGATTTTATAGAGAAACAGGTAATAACGCTATTAATTACATTGATCATGCATCATCATAAAACATTATTCATTTCAGGCCGACATGATTCGTCATCTGAAAGACCACAACGCCAGATTGGGCGAGAAACTGATGGTTTTGAATGCTCAGTTGCAAGCTAGGACTAGTTCTGGAAACTGATGTTATTACATATAAAAAATATCTTTTGATAATGTAACTCCCCAAGTGTGATATCATATATAAATAAAATAACTAAAGTTACGAGATTGGAAAATATGTTACACTAAATATTAACGTAGTATAATTCGATGTAACCAATTTTTTTTAATTTTCTCATGATTTATTATTTAAATGTATGTAAATAAATATGTTACTGTAACTACAATTTTTTCATAAATATAGTATATTTTTTAACGCATTTTTTTTATATTATTTAATTATGATAGTTCCTACAAGTAACAATATAAATTAGTCAATATTTAAACGTTCCATTTTCGATTCAATTAGGATTAAGTCAATATAGAATTCATACATTTTCGAGCAGCAGCGAAATTTTTGTTTTTATTCCCACTTACAAATTGCTTTTTTTTGCGTAATCTTATATCAAACAAAATTAGTTTGTAAATATTGTATTAATAATAATTTTGTTAATTGAAAAAAATATTTCAAATCCTTGAATATTGTTGTGTATAAGGATAGTTAAAGTTACAAATATTAGACAATTTAACTCCACTGTTTCTCTTTTATAAACTATATTTTGTACTACAGTTATTATCAATTGTAGTAATTATTTTGTACTCACATTTGTACTCATTATACGGTATATTTTATTACAGGAAACATGAATAATATTTATAGTTTATGAAAGTGCGTTCAACGTATTAAAGATCAAGTGTTCGCACTCAAGCGCAAACGTTAATATCTTTAATAAAAATTATAACAATTTCGACTGCTGATGTAAGAGAACGAGATTGTGAAAGCGTACCCAATAAGCACAAAAAAGAGCACCACATATTTTCGGATTTTCTTCAATACAATTTCATATTTATAAAAAAAAATATATGTACAAAACAAATTACCAATCAAATAATTTTGAGTCAGTTGAGAATCGATGATCGTAAACGGCAATAAACCCAAATGCGAGAGTCGTTCATGTCTCAAGTTGGATATCTTTGAAAGTGCCTTGAATTTACGTTTCTTAAAGTCTCTTTCTCCAGAGATCTTGAGGCAGTCGACTCGCGAACTGCGAGGCTAAAGTATACGTTTCTTTGGGGCCGTGCTAAGCGTTGCGTGATCGCGTTAAATATGTTCAATCCATTTAGACTTGGTCTCTGCCTTCTGGTCACGGTTTGTCTGCACGCGCCGATCGCAACAGGCCAAGAAAAGTTTTCACTCAGTACTCCAGGTATTCATCCATATCGTAACAACAAACATTATTAAATGTTTTTAATTGAACAACAACAACAAAACTTTAATTCACTTTAGGATAATTGTGTTTTTTGCAAATGTTTCACTGCAACAAAAGAAAATTCAATATTATAATACTTTTTATATTATATATTATTATAGCAAGTTACATTATTTTCAAATTCAAACTAATAATTGGATTCAATTCCATAAAAAATATAATTCTTGTATTCATTTTCGTGTTTTACGCATTAGTATTGATAGATTTATAAATTAACTTTTGTATTATCTTCTAGCAAAAAAAATGTGTTTGAAACAAGATCTTAACACATGTTCTTGCCTTAATTTCCGTCTTTAACCAAATGGTGTTTTAGGTCTTTTTAACACTATCCCAGTTAGTGAAATTAAATTGCCAAGCACATCAACCAAAAAACCATCAGGAACAAAAGTGCCTGTACAGAAATTAGTGTGTCCACATCCGATTCGCATTCCGATCTTCAGCCTTCCTTGCGACACCGAAAGGGATTGCAGAATATTTGGTGGAGGATTGGCGTGTTGCAAGCAAAGATGCATCAAAGGAGTTTTGGTTCCAGTGTCTAGTGTACGTAAAGCAAGTAAGTCCTTATTTCACTATTTTTTAAATATAATAAACACCTCACGTATATAGAACAAAATTTAATGACGTATCCCAGATGTGTAAAGTTTATTTTAGAATTTTCATTTAAAAAATAACTAGTAAATTTTTAAATCTGTAACATTTTAAAGACAAAAATAATTATCTAGTAGATCAAGCGAAACTTCTGAAGTTATAATAAAAAAAATGTTCGTAAACGAATAAAACCTTTATTCACAAGACAAATTCGTCAGAGTCTTTGGTTTTGAAAAAATAGAGTGAAATTAAATACTTCTTTATGCAAGTACAAGAAGAAGTACTGAATAATGCCTTTTTCGGAATGATAGTAAAAGAAACAAATAGATATGCAGCAAAAGAAAGTAGTATTTCATATTTCTTGAATTATTTACTAATAAAATAAAAGGAAAATAATTAATTTCAAGATTCATTCAATTAAAATACATTTCTTTGCAACACTTCTGATTTGGCTAAGTAATAGCAAACAAAAAAGCGAGTGCTGTGAGAAAATATTACATAAAACAATACGTTAAAAAAATGCAATTATAATAATACTTGGTCAATGTCAATGCACATTTACTTAGATTAGACTAGTGAACGTCGTGTATTATTATTAGATGTCGTAATATCTCGAACACAAACGTTTATTATTTGCTTCTATTACACTTGAAGCTTTCTAATCATTTGCATTCATTACTAATATTACAGATTTTCTTTCATATTTTCACAACTTTCAAAATATAAACTTTTTTGATTAATCGTTTAATTTGTACTCTCTTCTGAATTATAGAATTTATAAAATAAGCAAAAAATAATAAATATATTCTTTAATAATTCAATAATTTGAAAACTTAAATGCTAATTTACTTTGCCTTTGACATAGATCTGAATGTCTATTGCAACATACAATATATTCTTTTTGCGTGCATTCTAATTTATGCACACAACTATTGATTAATCCGCATGTTCCCAATCACACGTTCAACAATGAGATAACAATTATTTGGTTTTACTTTGAAAGTCAATGTTTCAATCAGCGTTTTACTCGTAATTAGTTCAAGTCGTATGTTTTCTTAATTTTTCTCAGAATTGTCTGGACTTGGTGACAAAACAATAGAAAAGTATTTCATCCAATTTTCAAATGTTTGTAAATAAAGTGTTCAAAATTTCTAAAATAAATAATAAATTTGTAATAATTAATAATTGTACATCAATACCTCGCATAGTGCAGCTTCGATCAGTACTCAATTCTAAAAAATAGTAAACAAAATTATTATTTTTTATATATAAAAGATGGATTTTTAACTAAAACTAAAAGAAAGCAGAACAAAAATTCGCAAATTAAATGTGTAAATAAGTGATATTCTAAAATGGAAAGAGTCAAGGATATATTCTTTCCTTGCACTGTCGTTATTTCGTAATAAAAAGGTTACTATCATATTTGTTTTACAAAAATATATTACTTTTTTTTTATAGGAATTTCCAATTCCATTCAAGATCCTTTGACGAAACCGAAGAAACCTACAACGACTTCGACAACAACGACGACTACAACCACTACATCTACTACGACTACAACAACAACGCAAAGTTCAATCAGAAATGTAACGAAATCTGCAAAAACCCAGAACCTGGTCTGCCCTTCAAGTGATGTTCGTCCACCGATCTTCAGTCTACCTTGCGATAGCACCGGAGACTGTAAAATCTTCGGTCCAGGTTTGGTTTGCTGCAGACGAAGATGCCTTCAAGGCATCGCGCCACCTAAACCGGAAGTCAAGCACGCTCGTAAGTTTTAAAATGAAACCACTGGTTACGAAACTTCAGAACAGGATTTAAGCAAAAGCCATTGAATTTTTACATTTAACAATAATTTCTCCGCTGATTACTCTCTCTGTCTGTCTCTATTTTCTCTGACCGTTTTTCTTGCGCGCTTTCTCCGCACACTCACACTAATGAATCAGCGAGAGCATGTAGTAAACAATCGATTACATAATTTCCTACATTCCGAGACATCTTCCATATCGAAGCAAACTAATCAAAACAAAATGTTGACTGATAATTCGATCGACTGCAGAAAAGCGTATATGAGTGACTAAGCGGCAAACGGTTTCTATTAATTGAAATCGTTAATTCAGGCCATGCATTTTTTTAACCGACGATAAACCGCGAAACTGAATTCTGCCGTTTTGAAAGATACAAGTTTTGAAAGAAATTGGTTCGAAATCGCTCCAGTGACACGAAAGTCACGGTGATTAAAATTTAAAGAGTAAAAAAAATGTAAACCAATTCTGCTCACTTATATAATGGACGTGAACCAATTGCCGCAGTCTACTTGAAAATTCAAATTAAATATGAAATTGCACTATTATTTTCACTGAATGCGAATTGTCATTGTGTAATCATCAATAAACTACTACTATTACTTCAAGTGTGGATCCATTTAACGCTTGCCATCTGTTTCATAGCTATTTATAAACTAACTTCGATACTTTCAGCTCTTTGTGCTATGAACTAGTGTATTAAGATTTATATTTAAAAAAGAAACCCTCCTATTTTTCAGCCACTTTTTTTGGTTTAGTAGATAGAAAGTGTCCGGCTCAGCCGCTCACCGAAATACTGGAGATCAAAGAGTGCTCCAATGATGATGACTGTAGACCGAGGATCTGTTGTCCAGAAAAGGGAAGCGTTAAAGCTAAAAGTTATTGCAGGACACCTGCCCATACGGTCGACAGATTACCAGGAGGAAAAAGGATTGAAGAGCGTTAGTTTTCTAACATACACATTATTCACAATTTGAAAGTTAATTACATTTCTTTGTAGCTTTGAGGAGTTTCGCGAGTTATTTACAGTGTACACCTCCACCGCCGCTCGATTTGTTCCCAAGGCCATGTAAAGCGGCTTTAGATTGCTTTCCAAATTTGTGTTGCCAGGAAGGCGCGAATAGAGTTTGTAGACCACCAAGGAGATCGTTGATCTCACTCTTCACAGATGTAACTACGGTATTATGAATCAACCGGAATAATTATTAGTACTATTATTTTTACAAAATTCACATTTCAGAGATTCGGGGCTTCAGAGGCTACAAAGAAATTTATTCAGCGTATCACAAACTAATGTAAATTCCAAAAACATCCTTGTACATAAGATTAGATTGTAATAAACACCAATTAAAAAACAGGCCAACATTTAAATTCCATCACAACTCGTTTTATAATAACCTGTATAGGAAATGATCATCTCTGGACCGAACCTGACAAGGTCGTAAAACGAAGCCCTTTTACATGTTAACTCTTTGAAGTACCAGGAATTTCTAGACAACTGAGTCAGACAACTTCGTCAAATGAATCTACATCGGATGGTATGGACTAAAATGTATCCCTTAACATATCAACCAAATTAAAGGATAATTGTTCTTTCCTGGACATTTTCTAGAAAACGGACATTGTATTCAAGCAGTCAACTTTACGTTATCAAGATAAAATAAGTCTCAAAGTCTTTCAACTTAATATTGATTCCATATGATACAAAATCCATTTTATAGCATTAATTTAAGTAACTGGTTGCATAATTTAATTTGAGTTATATTGTTTATAATAATAAACCTTATATCAGATATCAAAGGATAATGTAGGTATGATCAGGAATGATAAGGAATTAAAATAAAACTGACCAGTATTTATCTAAAGATAAGTATGTTTTTTTTTTACTAAAATCATACAAATTCCAATCTCACTTATAATAAATGTACAAAAATTTATACATTATCTCTCATCTTCTTGGATCTTGTACAATTCCGGTAAATTTGAATATAACATTCATTTAGTCCAACTGAAAAGGATAAAAATTATATTAGTAAAATTCAAAACATAATTCTATAAAAATTATATCAGTTACCTTCTTGAAACCAATGTCGTTGGCGTATTCCCTAAAGCATTGACGGCACAGGTTCAAGCCATACTTGCGGATAAGTCCATGCCCGTTGGAGCAGGAGCGGCTGTAAAATAAATAAACAAATAAGTAATGACAGAATTTATTTTAGTAACAAAAAATAATACAATTATTGCTGATTCAAACACTTTAAAGAAAATAAGCTAATAGATTAATGTAAACGTATAAACTAACTTTACTTGTATTGTTGTTAAAGCAGTATCTTTGTTGTTATTACTTTTTTTTAAGTTTACAGTGGAACCTCGCTTAACGAGAATTTTTACACGTAATGAAACATATTCAAATATACACACAATATGTGTACACAAGTTTTAAAAATGTAGCAGGGCCGCATCCGGGACTTCTCTTCTCATCGTCACTCGTTATGAGTCATTTTTTCTTACAATTTTGCTCGTTAAGCGAAATGCTCACTATGTCAGGTTCCACTGTATTTCTAAAATGCTTTTTAATAATATTAAAGTGTATTTAAACTGAAACTAATTTAATCAACGTTACACGTGAACAGACAATCCTACCCATGCGGTTATGTTTATACAAAGTTAGATTTTACATAGAAAATGCAATATATTTAAGTTTGTTACGAAATATATATAAAACTTACCATGATCTTGATCCTTGGCCGTATTTACGAGGGTGAGAATACCAGATATTTTGGAAACCCATTTTGCACTCACAAAGGTTAGCACGAAAAGAAATGGCGGTTGAGCGGCACGGGAAGTGTTAGCTGCAGCTCACCCTTGCGGATATCAAAAGAACTACAGTGGCGGCAAATTTAAAAATTAGAAACCTCTGAAGCATTATTATTATTGTTTGTGCTGATATTTATTTTTCTTATTATTAATGTTTAAATATCTGGTCTTTAATTAGGTATAAACTGACTATATGCACCACACAGTACGAGCTAAGTTACATACTTCCACTCTCTGTAGAGGGGAATTAACAGAAGAAGATGATGCATTCATAATTCGTAACTAAAGACGAAGAAGAACTTATTAAAAACTGATGTATTTCATAAACAAATGGTATTATTATTACAAAAAATAACACTACTTTATTTGGTTTGAGATATAACAAAATAATAATTAAATATTTACAAACTGCAATAAAAGTATAATTGTTTTATTCAGACTAAATTGAATCAGACATTATGGCTAGATGTTCAGTCTTCTCCTTGATTGCCTGCATTAAGAAGGGGATCCTTTCAAAATCGGAGAGAGCGTTCCAATCGTCTAAGCAAATCGAAACCACTGTGTGACCCATAGACTCTAACGTTTTAATCGAATGACTGACGAATCCTTTCATTGTTTTTGTATTTCGCATATAATGCATATTATTCAAGCCATATATTAATACCCTGAAACACACATAAATTAATTCCACGGACAAAGAAAATTCTCATTGATAAATACATTTGATTATCTCCCATATCTAAATCTTCCAGTTTATTAGAATTGTTTGCAGGTGGAAATGCGACTGCATAACCACCCTTTCTCAACATAACCACATGATCTGAAAACAAATTATTATATATACCATATGTTTAATGTTTTATTTATACTAATTTACCTATAGTATGGTATAATTCACTGACTATATTGGTCTTAACGTAATTCTGGCCCCCGAAGGCAACCTGTAGAGAGGCTTCAAGCGGAAATTCGTTATCCGCAGAAACCTTACTTTGCAACTGCTCTAATACTTCATTTGCAGGTAACATCGACATATAGTCCGATTTGTACAAAGTGATGGACTGCTTCAACAACAATAAATTACGGTAATCAGCAACGAACCCTGAAACACAGATCCACCTCAGTTTTTAGGTCCTATTACTGTTAAAATTTCTTACCTTTATTAATTGTTTTATTAATATTAGCATCGCTTAAAGCCTTTTCAAGTATTTCAGGTACGTAAACATCCAAAATGCAAAGCGAGGTCGCCATCTTCAACCAAAACATATCTTTCAAATTTTTCAATTTGTTCGAAGTCTGCAACGTGCCCTTAATCGAATCCATATATTTGGAATTACCGTTGCACATTCCTAACATGAAAACAATTATCGAAATGTTGACGGAACTAGTGTTTTCAAACGTCAACGGATCGTCATGTATCTTTTTAAGAATATAATCCATGAGATTACTGTGTTCGTGATACTGCAAGAACAATAATATTACTAAAACTCAATCTTAACGTTTCATAAAACATACCACTTTAAAGAGCCTTCGAAGAATATGGATAGCAGGTTCAAATCCTAAGTCATTATCTAATATTCTATTTACGCTAAGATCGATGAAGACGTCATTGTAGTAGAAGGTGTGCTTGTTGCTGACCCTGTGTACCAATTTACTTAAGGTCGTCTCGATGTCTGTCAATTGCAAAGAATCGAATTGCACAATCAGACAGTCCAAGCATCTCTTCATTAACTGTTCGAAATACGGATCCGCCTCCATATCGCATATAGACCAAACAATGCTCATCGCGTTCCGAAAATCTATGTCACCCCTATACTTTACAATTGAATTCACAATAGTTTCCACACACTTATCGGAAACATTCTTTTTCGAAACGTATTGAAGACACTCCGTCATAGTCAATAAATTCTCTCTGTCCAATTTGTAAGGTATCTGGATTTCAAATACGATAGGTAGGGCCAATCGGAGAGCTTCGACCAGAGGTGTACTCTTCATATGTGTGAACAAAAAATCAATGAAGATAATTTGATGTAACGATAAATCGTTGATTTGATGCCTAATCAATTGCAACAACACCTGAACTATTGTGCTATCAGATTGCACTCCTATGAAATTCATCACTTTTAGCGCTTCGATCGAATCATTCAGTTCTATAGCGCCTGAATGTTTCTTTAGGCATTTGCATAACTTTTCAAAATCAGGATGCTTTATAATTTGCTGTATTGATAAATTAGAGCTGAAAGTATAAATTAATGACAAATATTTTACACAATATTTCCAACATACTTTCCACTTTTCTGTAATAAAAACAGAGACCTTAAAGCCTGCATCATGTGTTTATGGTTCATAATTTTGCTGTGATCGTTTACAATTTCTAAAACATTTTGAGTTTTTGATGCCACTTTCAAATTGGAAAGCAGGATATCCTGATTGGTGTAGGTAGCTGGACCACTTTGTCTAATCAACTCTGCAAAGTACGAATTATTATTATTTACGATTTGATCTATGGTGTACCTAAATTACCCTTTGTTATACTAGAGAGAGTCCTGACTGAATTTTGCCTATTTGAAAGCAACGTTTTCAAATTTGAACTAAAAAGTAACTTCAGCACTTGAGACATCTTAATCTGAAACAAAGACAACAACAATCATTGAGATACTTAAAATCTTAATTAAGACAGTGCAATTGACCATTCCCGTCCTTGGTATTAATTTAATTCTGTTATTCAAGTACGCTACAATGCACAGTGATTAATTTAAAAATTGGCGCCATTCCAAGAAACAGGCAGGGAGGCGGTAACGAGTGGGGCAGATTGTCATATGATTGGTTCATAAAATGCCAACTGCTACCACTGATAAACAAAAATGTCTGAAGTGACTAGTGTAAATTAATATGAAAATAGCAAGTTGTTGAATAACTATTTCGTCATTAGTGCACAGTTATTGGTCGGGTGAAGTTGTGAAAGTACCTTTAAGGGTTCAATAAACAATAACAGAAATTTAGAAAAGAAATACAGAATATCATGGACGACGAGGATAACGATGAGCGAACAAGGAAGCTGGGCTACAAACCACAAAAAGAGAGTGTTTACAACAAACTGCTACCTTATGCGGATAAACTGGACGAGGAATCTGAAAAGCTCTTCTTCGACATCAAAACTAACCTCGTCAAAGCCTTTCTGGCACGTGAAGTAAAACCTGCCTGTGCAATCTGGACCTCAAGGTTGTTCAAGTAAGGATCGATGATGTTCACTTTTTTTTTGCAGGATCAATTGGGTACGACCCTTCGCGTTTTTCAATCACGATAATCCTGTAATTCACCAATTTAAATTAAATTCAATCAACCCGCGTTATTTTTACCTAACATTTGACACTTTTTTTTGACAGTCACTATCATACTTGCACTTGTCACGTGATGGCAGTCTAATAAGAATTTAAGATTTGTAGTGGGAGTAAACTTATTTTGAAAGTTTAAGAAAGTTGTATAAAGATATATTAGAAATACAGTAAAGATAGGCTACAATCAAAAAATCATTAAAAAAAAAGATAACATTACATTTCTCATTACAATTTCTATTTTTGTTATGTTTTTAATTTCTATATATATTTATATTTAGCATTTTTTTGTAAATGCAAAAATTGTCATGATGACTTAACAAATCTTTTGTCTTAATGTGAACAATATTTTGTTTACGCTATTTCATTGCAACTGTTTTTAATAATTAAATTTTCATAGTTAATTCAAACTAAATTTTAAACAAGTCTTCTTCCAGAATAAATATTGCAACAATAAGAAATATAAATTAAAACCATAATATAATAATTTAAAAAAAAAGTCAACTACTGCTTTACAGCGCTATTTCCAATAGGTCTTGTTATGCTCTAATATAATGGTTTATTTAATAATATTTTTTGTAACAAATTACCAAAATATAAACTTTTCGAAGTAAGAAAAATAAAACTAAATTATGCTGATGCAAAGGGTGGTTTATTTATTAAGTAAAAAAATAAATATTTTATTTATTCTCAGAACAGGGATATGCTAATTTAAATAATAATAAACATATCCGCTGTTTTTCCGCACTAAATAAATAAGAATTTGCAAATTATGCAAAAATAACAGATTATTTCCAAATGGTTGTTTACTGAAATTAATATTTCTACATGCTTGAAAAGAAGTGTAATTTATCAAGCAATTAAATATATTGTTCAATGGTTTGTTTTCAAGATAACGCTATGCTTAGGTATTAATTAAAACAATTGGATCTAAGTATATACAAAAGTTTCAGATTACTTCCATCAATGTGCAACGTGCAAAATGTATTATTACATTCAAATTAATTTCCTTTTTGATAATCCAATTTTTTATTTAAATATTTGTTTTATTCATATATGAATTGACCTTAAGGATTTTTTTAAAGAAATCCTCAATAATTTATCTATCATTGATTATTTTAAATACATATGAATGAGTCATACCTTTTATTATTGTGCAATTTTCTTTAACCATATGACGACATGCTTTCTAGAACTAGACAAAAACTTCTCTAAAATAATAATAGTTTCTTGAAATATTCAGTATTAATTGTATATGATTACAATATACAATTAATACAGTTTAAAATATTTATTATTACTATTATTAATGTAAGTAAATAATTGAGTTTGATATATAGAATCTTTTTGCCTTGAAATTATAACAATTTGACCTTTTGTTATATAACAACAATTCAAATCTTTTTGATGTCTTTACAATGAAATGTGTTTGAATGTTAGGATTTTCATAAAATACGCGAATGTTACTTATGGAAACGCATGTTATTTGTTTTGGACGAACTTGTTGGCAGCTTTATTAGAACATTCAACCCAGCACAAACAACCGCCTTTGCTCTTTCTTTTCTGTTGTTGATGATCTAGTGTACATGAGTGCGTATAAACACATAAAAATTGTAAGGATATTTTTGAACGCTTTAATTTAGAATTTTTCTTTGTTCACGGGAAGGAAATCATGAAATCCTTTTTGTGTATAGGTACATGAAGATTTACGGTTTGAAGTTCTCCAAAGAAGATCACATATGCTTGATAAAACTATATTACGAGAATATCTTGATTCCGAACTTGGAACCGACGAGGATCAACAGATACGCAATTATTTTATCATTTTTGCTCAAGTGAGTTTGACACGAAAACGAATGTAAGATGTTGTTAAAACTTTTTTTTTTCTTTATTGAAGAAAAAAAGAATTACTCAGCAATGAAGATTTGCAACTGGATTGGAGACCGCTGTACGAATTGTGGGAAAGGGTTACCAAGAAATCCAATAAACATCTTGGGATGTATCGATATATGACAACTTTACAGGGAAGCTTAGATTTACTTGTTAAGTCTGCAAGGATGTAAGTTATTGATAAACATTTTAAAATAGCTTTTATTTTAATATAATACATTTTCAGTTATTTTCCTGTAACGGCTACACAGGAAGTTTTAGATGAATTCAGACCGAAGCTTTGTCCATTGACGATCTTTGATATGCAAAATGGAATCAATTATCTTGAAGCGTTTTTACCGATTATAACAAAACCCGAAGAAGCCCATTTGGGTTATAAACTTTGGCTTGAAGAGTTTATGAACATATGGAACGTTTTCTTTGGGTCCGCTGGTTGGGAAAATGTAATTTTCTTACTTTATATAAACACATTTATTCTACATTACTATATGTTTTCAGGATATGACTTGGCTAATGGCAAATCTAGCTTACTACAATGTTGGGCAAATTGATTGGGATCCTTATATACCTAACATGTTTGTGAGGTTCATGCGTACATTGGGATTACCGGTCACCTTCAAACATAAAGGAGTTGGGAAGTTTTTTAAAGTCGAAATTACGCCCATGGCTATGTGGATTGTATACACTTTAGGTGGCCCTACCGATTTGGCTTTTAAACATCTCGAACAGTTTATGCACACTTTGGAATCGTATTATCATACGGCTAATTCCGGAAGGTAAGTCATTATTCTTGTATTGATTGTGAAGTTTATGGTTGTTCATAATTTTATTTTAGGTGGTCTCCGAGAATCAAAGAGTTTCTTAAAAAAATATCTCTGCAATTCGTCACGCGTATACACAATGAAAGACATAAAGCAAAGTCGTGGGAATTCGATATACCCGACAGCTATAAATTAAGCGACTATGACATCGATAGGTTCGTGAACATCATGAAACCTTGCGTAGAACATTCCGTCTTTTCACGACAGCTACAAGATCTAACAATGACGTACAATTATTTGGCATCCTTGAGGCCCAACATAATAGTACCAATTTTATTAGACAAACTCTACATGTCCATGGACTCCTTGACCGAACCGAATAAATTGACATCAGCTATGAATAGTGTAACTGCGGTTGCTAGGTACGCTATCAACTATAATGATTTGCTCTTGTACTAAATAAATACTTATACTTTAGGTATATGGTTCAGGGTAAAAGATTGAATTACCCAGAAGGACCAATGCATGTGATTCCGCTGCTTTTTAACCTTTTGCCGGGAATTGATCCGAACGATATCCGTAAATGTTTTATGACCTTTAATTTTATTGTACAATTTGTGAACATGATTCCACTGTTGAACTCTTCGGAGGCGTCCAAATACTACACTGATTTGACAGAAGAAGAGCACATTGTGTGCGAAGCAACAGCCGGCTTCGAGGATTTCGTTTTACAATTCTTCGATCGTCTATGCATTTGGGTTGAATCAAATAGTTTGGAATCTACTCGCATGGAACAAAATGACCATGATAGACGGAAGAATAAATCTGAAACAGTAACGGAAAGTGCTTTGATCTCCGTTCTTTCAGCAGTCTTGTCACAATGTTCACCGGAGATTTTTACGGTATTTGCTACTTTAAGCACACATTTCAAATGTACTAATAAAATTGTTACTTATTGCAGTCGGCGCTAAGGAAAATGTATAACTTTGCTACGACGAGGATTTTTGAAGTGAAAATCTCAGGAAAATTAGTAGGCATTATATGTCAAATATTTGCTAGGATTAATCCTCAAGAGACAACTAAACTTTTTATTCCACACCTCTGTGATACTATAGAGAATTTATTTAGTGAGCATGATAATATCATGGAAGAAGAAAACTTAGATGAAGAACTTCTGTATAATATTTTACTACTATCCGAAGTACGCAATATTTTATTATATTAGACAATATTATATAATGTTGTCTATTTTTAGATTGTCGATGTCAATTCGGAGATTATAAAATACATAGATAGGATTACTCAGATTTTGGATCGTCTTCTGTTCATGGCATCACTACAAGCGACGGTTATGGGTGGAAGGATGCTCTCTATAATTACAACGACTTTAACATTCACGCAACCAAAAGAATATCGTAGTACATCAGTGCCTTACGACACCAGCGTTAAGGATTATCTACCAATTAGAGAATGGGGCAAAGCCGGTCAATTAAAAGACTTGAATATCAGCTGGTACATGCCGGGAGAGAAGGAAATTGAATGCGCGCAAATGCTTCTAAACAGATATTTGATTCCGGAGTTGGAAAAGCTCGAGAAATACGCCGATGGTGAATTGGAGCTGAACAGAGAAGAGCGCAGAAAGAGCTTTAAAATTGTCGTCGCTTCTCTAGGATGTCATACAGTTTTACCGCTTTGGAAAGAACCTCCCCTCAAAATGTAAGTTTACTCATAATTGAAAAATTGCAATATTTTATTTACGAACAATTTTAGTATGGAATCTGTTCTAAAACCGTGGGCTTTTGAGTTGATCATTAGCAGTTCGCATACAATTCAAATGCCGGACGGCAGAAATGTACGGAAAGTCGTTGCGGATATATTGCATAAAGTTCAGATTAAGATACTTGATGTCGATGAAGGCGATACCAAGAGTATATTCTACATAATCAACGTAAATATATATCTAAATATCTAAGAATTTTCATCATTAAACGATTTGCTTTTTAGATTTACGATTTACTTTTGTTTAATAAATTCAGAGGACGTGACTTTGAATATCATTGGAAAAATTTCCACACTGTAAAAATACTGTTAGAGGATAAGGTAAATAAAAGGAAGAAACATCTTCGACATATCTTAATTGACCGAGTCATGCTGCACCAAGAATTAAGAAACGAGAGCAGAAGCTGCATGTTCACATACACTCATCAACAAGTCATTGAAGATTTGTTCAAATTGGCGACTAGTCGTTACAGCGAAGTAATTATCAAATTGCATAAGTATACGTTCGATGAGTAATTATTAAATTTTAGGTAAGAATATTGTCTCAGTTGAGATTATTCAATGCAGTTCATACATATCCTTACGCATATACCGTCATCTCGCCGTATATCAAAGAGATCCTCACTTTGGATTCGACAGAACATCATTCCAAATTCAAAGGTTGTTTATATATCTTGCTGGGTCCTAAATCGAGTCCGATTATCGCGCGTCATGATTGGCAGTTCATTAAAGAGATTTGGCCTATGATTGTCACATCCAAACCATCTGAGAAAATTTCCATAGTTAATTTAATGGACTCTGTAGTCAGTTATGTCCATACTTATTTTCCGACGATAGCCATAAATTTTGAGATTCCGGAAAAGACATTGAAAGTGGCATACGATTTTGCCGAGGCTGGTACAAAGAAAATCTGCTTGGATGATTTCACCGAAGAGATTCAATCATCTTCAGAGAAATTGAGGTTGCGTTCTCTAGACAATTTAAATACTTATAACGAAATTTTGGATATGCTTCTGGAAGCTGCTACTACCGGAAACCTGTAAGTTTCGATTTATATATCAATTATTTCGTTCATACAATTTGACAATTTTAAGGCACTGGAGATATCATATGATGGCTGTATGTTTCTTAAGAGATTTAGTTCATTGCCATGTACGATATAATGCAAATGTCGTCCGTTTCTTCTTATCTATGCTCATTAATGAATCGTTGAAAATACGGAAGCTAGCAATGAAGGCGGTCGTATTTATTTTGATTCAGAACAAGCCAAATTTTGTGAGAATACAAATCGACCCAAAGAAATATATGCGCGAAATTCCAAAATCTTCGAAATTACCGCCTGGTATTAGAGCAGATAATGAATGGTTGCTCTATAACAGTAAGACGTCACCGAAGAATACAGAGCAATGGAACGAAACCAGATTCTGCCATGACCAATATTCTGGCTATTATTGTTGGCCTCCAACTATAACAGTCTCGGCTCCACCAAATGATCAACCTAATATAAGTGACCATCCAGAAATAATGACTGCTCAACAAAAAGAAATTTATGAATTCTTCACGAACGACGCGAATATGGATTTATTGATCAAATATTGGTCTTTGGAGGAAAAGAAAGGCAATGATAAATTTAGTTCGAGTCGCTTCATTCTCTTTAAAGTAAGTTTGAATTGAATTTCCAATGCAATGTTTGTATTTTTATTTGTATATTTTTTTAGCATGTGTTTAAAATGTTTGAAGATAAATTGCTACCAATATTTATACCACGTTTACAAAAATTAACGGAGGAAAAACAGGAGCAAAGCCAAAGATGCGCAACTGAAATCATTTCCGGTCTCTTGTCCGGCTGCAAACATTGGAATTACGAAAAAACCGAAAATATGTGGAAGCAATTGTTGCCTATAATAAGAACGGCTTTTAACAATCTGTCCGATGAGAACTTCGTAGATTGGGCCTCGTGTTTTGCTGCAGGATTGGAAAATCGCGATCCAAATAGGTATTATTGGTTGCTCGAATTCCTTGTGGACAGCCCACTGAGCGAGCAGACTACATTCATAGCATCTGCCAGACTGTACATAATATTCGTTACACTTGCGAAACAGTCGTGGAGAAATGCCGAACTGTTAAACAGAAATTTTGAATATTTAAAAGACTACTTAAGCCATCCATTCCAAAACATCAGGGATAAGATTAACATATCTCTGGTAGCAACGTTCCTAAAAGATTTCCAGTTCCCTTCAGGAGATTGTCCCAAAATTACAGAATTCTTCGAAACTGTTACTCCCAAACTCAACGAACTCTATGCAAATACGCTTTATAAATTGGAGCACACAAAAACTGCTGAAACAGATGCTGCCAAAAAAGAAGTTACCGATAAAATTCGCCTGTTTAAAGTCGGTAAGTATCATTTTACAAACGCATTAAATACATGTATTTATTTATTGTATTTTCAGTGGGTAAATTTGCGATCGGAACCATCGCCCGAATAAATTACTCGACGTTACCGGAGTTTGTGTCGCTGATACCAATAGCTTGTGTGCTGCAAAGCAACGAAGTGGATGATGAATTGTCGCTGATATGCAACAGTATATTGGCAACGTTCTCCAATAATATGACTCTCTACAAGAATATCCCTAATATAATTTCTTGTATAAAAGATGTGTCTGTATGTCCCTTCTGGTCGGCACGCGCAGTGATCGCCGAATTCATTGGGGTCTTCGTCTTTCATAATATGGCCAACATCATCATGAATAAAAAATGGATCGACGATATCCAAGAGGTAGCCATAAAGTTACTACAAGACCTACAGCCGGAAGTCAGAGTGAAGGCAGGCCAATTGGTCAGTGGTCTTCTCCATTGCCATTTCGTTAGAGATCAAAGTGCTCTGCTGGTTTGTATTCAATGAAAGAAGACATTTTAAGCATGTATTAATGTTTCGTGAAATTTCAGGAAATATTCAAAGATAAGGCTGCAACTAAACTGAGACATAGACAAGGTGTTGCTTCCAACATTTGCGTTAGACATGCAGGTGTTTTAGGTTTATGCAGTTTCATCAACGCCCATCCGTATGATGTCCCGGATTACATACCAGGAATTTTCGAAGATCTAGGCGCACATCTCAGCGATCCGCAGCCAATTCCTGTAAGTTACATAATCATTTGCAGCCTTGAACGAATTATACTTAATGACATTTTAGGCGACTATTCGTAAGACTTTGGGAGATTTTAAACGTACACATCACGTGGACTGGGAATATCACAAATTGAAATTCACCGAGAGCGAACTGCTAGTGCTTAGCGACCTTACAGTACCTCCATCATACTATGCTTAAATGCAATGAATACCTAAATTTACCCTACAATATTATTTATATATGTCTCTTCGAGTGGTAATTGTTTCGTATGTACATGTTTTACATATGTATCTAATATCGTACGTGCAAAGTGTGGTTTAACTTTCTTTTATTTATTTATTTTACTCTGCGGATCATGGAAATATGTGATAGACATTTTACTTTACTAACTTAGTTCTAGAACTTTCAACAACAACAACAACAATAATATTTTATTTAAACGTGTAGGTGATCAGTGTAGCCTTGTTATATTGTGGAAAGTGACAAGATTATATTATTTATGTTTCAATTAAAATCTATTCTATTTAATTGTATAGACAGAAAACAAACATGTATTTTATGGTAACAAAGAAAACTGAACATGATTTTATTTTATTATTTATATTTTATGTTTTTATATGATTAAAAGTGATCAGATTTGTTAAATACATTTAGTTGGAAATATCGATTTCGTCTAGCAAGGTCTTACATTTCTTCTTGAGGATGTTTATTGCCTCTTTGAATATTTGGTGCGATTTCAAATTGCCCACTGATTCAATGGTAACTAAAAAAAACAAGAAACAATTAATGACTGTAATTTGTGTCTATATCTCTCTATTCAATATAACTTACATATGAAATGATCCTCTATTCTTCCCATCACAACTGAGTCTTTCAAATCATCGTGCTTGAACACATTCCTACTGCACATATCGTATCTAGAATCGTTGACGACTGCCACGCATTTCCCTTCAGATTTCCTCAATGCTATCACACCTGGCGAAAAACATTTCTGCAATCTTTCGGCCTGTTCGCCTTCCACTGTTCTGGTTAATTTGATATCCGGCAAGAGGCGGTAAAACGCAGTAGCTAAAATGGATTTAATAAATCAAAGTGACCAATATATTATCAGTGGAACACGTTAAACCGCAAATCCATAATTTGGATATACAAATTAACTTAGATAATTACCGACTGGCGAAAATTTCGCATGATCCCTTCCTGTGCCTTTAACAGCAAACATCTGCAAATCAATCTCATGCCCAGGCCTCATTTTCAAAAGCGATATATCATCATGGATAGGCCTAATATTCTCTTCCTTGTGTAACTCTGCCTGATTCCCAATGGGCATCCACTTAATATGCTTAGACAAAACTATAAATAAAAATAATCAATGCAAAAGACAAACCACAAATCCTTCAAATACAAACCATGGTGATTCTTATAAATGTCGTCGTGCCTGGATGAATCCTTATTTTCTTTATTTTTAGAACACTTCATTTTTAGCTCAAATTGCAGTGTATCTTGAGCAGTAGCCTCAGATGTTTCGCTTTCTTTAAATTCAAATAATCCTGGGTCTGCTTTCAATGGCACCAATCCCAATCTGTGTGCCAATATTTCGTCCTGCATTACTGATGTGTTATTATAAATGTGCACTTTCTCTATTGCCATTGTTGGTACATCAGAGATCATAATTCTACGGAAGGCATTTGCAAGGAATGGATGAATCCCAATCAAATCGAATTCCATTTCATAATTTTCGCAGCGCACTATCACGACTCTAAAGTTTTCTTGGAATTTCTTGTAGGTCCAGGTGGTATCAAGTTCTTTTCCAGCTCGAACATTCTAAAACATAAATTTATTTTTTAAATTTTTCTTCATGATTTAATATAAATAAGTACCTTGTATTCTAGTGAGATAAGTCCTGGTTCTTTATTCGACATGTTTCTTTCAACAATATTAACTTCAACACACAGTAGAACTTGGTCTGCAACCTACTCAATAACAAAAACTTAACCTTTCTAAGGCACATGTACTATAAATAACCCCATCTACAATAATATAAATATGCAAACCAACTAATAACTTGAACTATTCCAAATAGTATATAAATAAATTTTAAAAAGTAGATGGTTGCAAATAATAATATTATAAATAAATAAGAAATTTAATTGGTTTTGTTTTAAAGAATTGTAAAAAGGAAAAGGCAACCAACTGTACACGTATGTATCTGGTTGAATCAAATCTCTTCTATTATCATAGCTCCTGTGATATATTTATGGTGACATAAAGTTATTTCAAAGTATTGCGAATAGTTAAGAAGTTTTAGGTAAAGCTCTTTTAAATCTATAATGTCACTTAAGCGTAAATTAACAGCAATTGGATATGAAGGAACAATTAATTGTGATGGTATGAGGCAAAATATAATTTAAGTAACCTAAAAGTGATAGTAATTCCTTTTAGATGAAAACGACTTTTGTAAGATTATTATTTGGTTAGAAAGAAATAGAATAAAGTTTTATTCTAATGAAGACAAGAAAGCCTTGGATAATGTTAATGCTAGTAATTGGTCAACATTTTATGACAAATATGCAAAAGATTTGGAATGTCCAATGGAAAGGAATCCTCCAGAAGCTTGCCTTGATTGGTATTTAGGATATGCTATAAAATTGGAATACATTAAAAACAGTATGTGAATGAAGTATAACCATAATTTTAACAAATAATGTATTAATTTTGTAGAGAATGTGTATGATAAACATTCATTTGAAAATGAAAAGGTTGAAAATGCTCCCAAAGTTGTTCCAGACAATCCATTAGATGCACTTGATTGTAAGTTTTACTCTAATTAGGGGAGTTCATAAGAAAATATTTCATAATTTTTAGTTACATCAAGGGAATTCCAGGAAGGAGTGCAGAAATTGGCAAACATATTAAAAATTCCTCCACATCCTAGTCCATTAATTATGCTGGAGGCTTGCACTAAAATAATACAAACTCGTTTAAATCCTAAAGCAATTGAAAACCCTAGTGAATATATTATCACTGTAAGTAAATACTAATCTTTTGTAGTCCTCATCATTGAAGACCATTATTTTAGGGAACTCCTTACCCCTATAAGGATATGAGTTTAGGCTTTGAACTAAAGGATCGTGAAGTGGATGAAGCTGCAAAGGTTCTTCGTCTATTATTTATACAAGATCAAAGAGATCTGCAAACAAAAGTCAATGAATGCATTGTTGCTGTGCAATCAATCACAGCAAATCCAAAAACTGATACTCGTTTGGGTAAAGTGGGAAAGTAAACATATTTATTTTATATAAAAAAATATCTAATTCTTATAACTTATAATCACTGATGCTTGTTTGGACTCTCCCGAAATGGAGATTTATTAAATACTTCTCCCATGCCAAGGGCAGCTGATCCTATGGTATAACATTAGCATAAATATGGTATAATATACAAAACTTGTATGATCTAACCTGTTGCTAAACTATAAAAGATGTATTTGGAAGATTGTGGCTGTTTTTTGCCATGATAAAATAAATATGCTCCTATACTCAAGAAACAACTAATTGATATCACTTTGCATGATAGACATGACTCAATTTGTTTCTCCTTCATTTTAAAACAACCAATTCATGTATTTCGCGGTGTAAATAAGCAACTTTTTTTTAAAGGCGTAGCAATCTTATTTTATGGTGTTTTTCGAATTATAATATTGGTTACACTGAAACTTACTTGACATTTTAATAACTTGCGGTCAAATTCGCCAACATTAACAAAACCAACTGGAATAATAGCAATTTCAGAAGTATGCACTACTAAAATCAGCTTTGATTATTAAAATGTGGACTTGCTATGTCTTGAAGCTTATAAAATGTTAATGTTTGACGTTATAATAATAAATAATAGGAAGAGTACAAAGAAAATACATATAAACTTTTCATTTTTTTATTAAATGTAAGGAATACATTATTGTTTAAACCTAAGCAGCTTGATCCTCACTCTTTGTTGTCCTGGTGTAGATCAATTGGGCACGATGCTGTACCACTTGCTTAATCAAGCCTGTAAAAGTAGAAAAAAAAACAATTAGAAATTATATTCAAGAACATAGTTAACACAAACAGGTGCCTTCTATTGTATCAGACTCATTAAATCAGTAATTTTACTATCATAGATAATCTAGATAAAGAAGTGATCATCACCAAAATACTATTGATACAAGTATATGTTAATGCAAGAACATTGATATTTACCTTTCTGTTGCAATTCAATGAGAGCCCTCCTGGCAAGAGATCCCCTGACCTTAAGACGTTCAGAGACTACAGATGGGGTGATCAATTTGTAGGATGGCACTTCCTTGTACAACTTTTCATAGGTGGCCTTATCGAACAAAACTTGATTGTTCAACTTGTCACGGACTTTTCCCTTGGACCACTTCTTCTTTTTGGCTTTGCCACCACCAGACCCTTCCTTCTTCTTCTGGGTCTTTTGTGGCTGCTTCGCAGAGGATTTCGAATCCTTCTTCGGCGGCTACAAAAATAAATCAAAAAAAATTATTATTACATGTTTTACGCTTAGTTACATCAAACGTGATTGCATTATTTGCGAATCAGACTCATTAAATCAGTTTGTACTATCACGGTTTGTATAGACGAAGTTTTGTCATCACAACAGAAAAAGCCACATGCTTTGGTGGTTAGAATAATATAAAAAAATATAACTTTTAACTTCACTTAAACTATTAATTAACACTGTATTTAGGATACGGCGTTATTATTATTCACAAATATAGTAAAAAACTTTGAAAAACTCTAATATTTTGTTGAAAATATAGGAAAAATCATGTTCAACATTTACTCACCATGATGGTTTGTGAAGGAAAGAAACGGAAACAGTAAAACAGGAAGACGTCAGTTTCGGTAATGCCAACTTATGAGCAGTGTTAAACGGAAAATCCACCAGATCACTTTTCGACATATATATTTACTAGATGTTATGAATGCAATTTACAAATTTGTGTAAAATCAATGAAACAATGTTTTTTCATACTAATTATTTGTTATTCAATGAACATTTTTATAGTAGGAAGTAGATATCATTACTCTATTGGATCTTTTTGACATTCCATTTAAGATACAACATGGCAGTTCGGTCGTTTGTCAGCCGGCCTCGGCTGTAAATTTTTAGTTAAACCACAATATTAAACGCGAATGTGACTTAAATTATAACTTAAATTATTCTTTTCTTATCGAATCGTAATTAGCGAGAAGTTCTCGCATCTACTGTAAGGAATTTCGAGGACTCTAACCAATAAATCAACGCAAATTACACGAAAATTATAAACACGTCAACAAAAATTTTAAATTTTTGTTTTGGAAACTACCCTGTTCGTGTTTTGTTTTTCTAATTATCTCTACGTGTTTCAATATGGGTATCATAATTAAATAGTGCTGATTTTATTTTCGCGTTTAATTGTTTTCCTGATTTTTTCCAATTAATTATTTATTATTTGCACACATATAAATACCAATTTTGAGACACAGAGTTTGTTGAAGATGCTTCCTCTATCTCACAAGGATACCCTGAGCAGGGGTTTCGGCTCAAGAATCAAAGAGAAGATGTACAACTGGATTAGACTCATATTTGCAGACAAAAATTCCAGAAATCTCTTATTGTTTTTGATACTCAACTTAACATTTGCTTTTGTTGAACTAACATACGGAGTATGGACAAACAGCTTAGGTATGTACCAACATTATATATTAACTTGCATTAAAACATGGCTATAATTGAAAGTTTCATTAGCATGAAAGGGAAAACCCAGGTAGATCTGTAAAGTGTTTCTATTTCAAGGTCTTCACTATTTTAAGAAGCTTAACATCAAGCATGAAAAGTTTATTTCCAATGTTCAGATAATTGATAATACTATTTGTAATGAGTTGCTAACCTGTGGTATTGAATAATAAAAAATAGATTGTGTTAGATAATGATGTATACTTTTTGATTAAGATAAGAATTACCTCAGAAAATGTAAAAAAGGAGATATTTCATCTCTATTTTTTTTGTTCATATGCAACAGGTGTATTCAATTGATTTTGTAATTAGTTTAATTTGTGACGTATTGAGAAATGAAATGTAAACAAGCTTGTTTGCCGTTATTTGTATTTCCTTACCAATGCGATCAGTTCAAAAGCTGTGCAATATTTCATTATTAAAGCGTTTTGATTGTAGACGTAAAATATTTACAAAGAAATTTATGATTTATGCTAAGTCGGCGCTTTCATATGATATGATCACTTTATTTAGGTTAATTTGCGTAAGGTCAGTGCGCGTTGCTGATTATATTTGCGTTTAATTATGTTACATTTTTATTTTCAGGATTAATTTCGGATTCCTTCCATATGTTCTTCGATTGCACAGGACTGTTGGCCGGATTAGCAGCCTCGGTTATTACGAAATGGAAGGCCAACGATAAGTACTCTTACGGGTACGTGAGGGCCGAAGTCATAGCTGGATTTGTGAACGGACTGTTCTTGTTGTTCATTGCCTTCTTTATCATGTCCGAGGCTGTGGAAAGGGCAATAGAACCACCAGAGGTAAACACATGGTTTTCTTTAACTGATTTATTTCTCCACTTTGCTCATCATTTACATAAAAAAAATAAGAAATTAGTTTTGAAAATCATCTGATCACTCAAAAGTATCAATGACGATCATCAAATAAGACGTTAATTATTCAATTGTTTGCGAAATGAAAATGGGCATCTCATGAAATAAATTCCCTTTTCACTGATCTTGTTGCTGTATTTATATTGCATTAGCTATGATCAAATTTTATCAATTTCCATTCGATATGCAACATAAACCAAGGAGCTATGATAAAAAAATCTTTCTTTCAATTTACGTGTTTCAAAATTATTGACATTCACTGTTGAAATTTGAATATAGTCAACGTACGTTCGAGAATACGTACATTCAATGGTAGCTAGTGACAATAGCACAGTTATGATTAGGAGCCTAATACAACTACATACATTTTAATGCTATAATTATTATGCAAATTTTGTTTTTATTATGATATTATCAGCACTATTGCACTTTTATTTTTCCTGATACAAGGCTAAATTGGGTATATATCGCAAGCCCGACGTTCGAAATCCCGACTGAATTAAAGTCCGACGCTTGAAATCCCGACAATCAAATACAGACTATATCGAAATCCCGACTACCATGAAAATGTTATTGTAGAAATTTATAATAATAAAAAACACTGTCGGGATTTCGATATAGTCGGGATTTTGAGCCAGCCGCGATTTCGATCCATCTTCTAATTTACAATTAGTTCTGTCAAACTCCCGCACTTTTTATAACCGGACTAATCGAGGACTTTAAAAATGGAAAGTTTGATGAAAGTACTTTAGCTTAACTTTCTATAATACAGTTACTATGTCTCCTTGATAATCAATAACATTCTTGGTAGCGGTTATCAACTGTAACCTGAGATATTAAAGTAATGCAATTGCAGTTTTTGTTATATATTATAATACCATTTCATTCAACATTGAGGATTACAAAATATATTTTTTTTACAGGTTAAACATGAACGACTGTTTGTGGTGTCGGTGCTAGGTTTCCTAGTGAATCTGGTAGGAATCTACGCCTTCCAGCACGGCCATTCCCACGGAGGCGGCGGTGGCAGCAGTCATGGCCACTCCCACGGTGGTAATCACAACCACTCCCATAACTCGCACGGCCACAGCCACGACCAATCGGACTTCGAGCTGGCCGGAAACAATTCTCAGATCATGAAAGGTGTCTTCCTGCACATCATGGCCGACACCCTCGGCAGTGTGGGCGTCATCATCTCAGCCATTCTTATGCACATGTTCGGCTGGATGAGAGCCGATCCGATCTGCTCGATGTTCATCGCTGTTTTGATAGCGCTCAGCGTGCTAGCCTTAATAAAAGACTCGATAGTGATCCTGATGCAGCGTCAGCCGTACTCCTTGGACAATGTGCTGCCGCAGTGTTACCAAAAAGTGGTCAGCCTTCCTGGCGTCTATTCCGTACAGGATCCACACTTCTGGACTCTCTGCAGTGACGTTTATGTCGGAGCTATCAAGCTGGAGGTATCGAAGAACGTTGACCCCAAATACGTGGTGTCTCACACCCAGATGATTTTCGCGGCCGCCGGAGTTCGGCAACTGTACGTGCAATTGGATTATACCCCGATGTGATATAAAATTAACAATTAGCCAAAAGAAATATACGAAACGATGTACTAAAGTAATTATCACAAAAAGAGTTGAGTTTTGTTCTATTTATACCATTATTTTCTTTCCTTTGTTATTCTTTCAGTCGGAAACAAAAGAGATTCTTTGTACAAAGCTTTTTTTTTATTAAAATATTGTGAATTTTTAAGCTATCCATTCCAACTAAGAATAAGGGTTTATGATTAAAATAAATACAAAAAAAACGTACGTTTTAAAAAGGAAACAGTTCCAGGAAGAGAATGATAAAACAGTGCTAATTTAGCGTAATAAATTTTTTTATTCATGTTACATGGTTTTCGATTTTCTCCTTTCAATAATTCATATCCTCGATGCAATACAACTTTTAATTTTCATCCTATCCCTTAGTTTGTTTTGTTTTTTATAGTTTTTTTTTCCTTTAGAAAATCCTATTCTATTTTATGTATAGATATATAAATATAAGCACAGATGTAAACACAAAAAAAAAGAAAAACATAATAAAAGGAATAAAATAATAAATTTGAGTACAGAAGCTTTGCTATATTATAAATATTCTTATTTACACATGTAGTAAAATCAATTGTTAAACATAGTTTTTTGTTTAGTTTACGAAACTGTTTGACATAAAAAAAGATTTCGTTTATTGCACACATGATCTGAGAACAATCAATTGCTTTTATTTGTAAAAGATTATTTTTAAATTTCTATATCTTCGTTTTAGTAAATCGGAATGAGATATCACTGAGTTTTTTTTTATATATATATACTTATATTTTTTTAGTTATTTAATTAGAATGCAAATAGTAATGAGTTGAGTAAAAAAATAATAATATAAATTAATAAACTAAGTTTAGGCTTAGAAAAAAGATAGTATTTAAAGTACTGCGTCCTTATTTTCCGTTGTTCTGAAAAGAAACAAACAATTTTAATTAATACATCTTCTGAAACAATTTTATAGAGTATTAAGATTATTTCTACGTTATAAAAAGAATAATTAAATACATGTCCAGTTTCGTGGATAATAAACGAAATGGACAGCATGCCGATATAAAAACAAAAGCTACGCTACAAGGAACAGTGATAAGAACAGAACAATGAAAACCAATCGTATTTAAGGAGAAGCACGTGGCATCAATAAAAGTTAAAGCAATTAATTTTGTTACACACAATTCAAATGCGATTGGTTTTGCTTTTTCTTCCATTGACATGAGAAACAACTGACGAACTGCGTAAGTTCATTATGAGCATTAACCTTGTACCTTTTTCTTTTTCTTTTTATTCTTTTTCACAGACTCTTCGGTTATGGATGAGGTGGCACTTGAAGCGGTTGATAGCGTTAGCTGGTTATAAGAAATGTAAATAATGGTTAGTCAAACTTTGCATATGCGATTTTTAGTACAAAGTAAATATTATTAATAATTGTTTCACGATGTGCGATACAAAAAAAAAAAATACTAAAGAAATGAATTATTTTGATAATTAAGTAGTGTGAATGATCAAAGCCCCAAAAACAAAGCGAGTGAATCGAAAGTTTATAAGTACTTAGTCGAATCAAGCTCGTAACTTACATCATGAGAGATTGCAGACGGCGTTGGGCCGTTTGTCGGGTTGCTATGGTTTTGACTCTAAAACAATAGCGTTTTTGTTTTGAACAATTCAATACGTACGTTGTTGTTTTGACAAACTACAATATTGCGAGACTGCTTACCTTTGTTGAGACATTTTTTTTCACTTCAATGGATTTATTTAAACTGACATCCATTTCTGATTCTACCTGTTTCGAAAGCTGAAAAGAATTGCAAATTATTTTATGGACTGTTAACGTGCAAACTTCAAAGAACAAATATTGATTTATTTCTTGAGCAAAATTTACCTGAGCCTCAGCTTCAAGCCTCTCGATCTGCTCGTCCTTGCTCCTCAATTCCTTCCTCCAACGAATCTCCTCAGTTTCGATGTGATTATGCAGCTTGCTCAACATTCCCTCCTAAATGAGGAATATCATAAAAATAAATAATTTCCTTTCACACGATTATTGTAAACTTACCGTTTCATCAATTATTTTCTTGTAGTCTGATATCTTTGACGTCATTCTAGCCAAATCCGCTGAATGATCTACTTTGCCGACGGCGGCAGCCGCTTTCAACTTTTGCAATTGGTCTTCTACTGATTTCACGACTTGCTCTTCCCATTTATCGTGTGGAAGACTCGATGGCACTTGGATGCTGGGGAACAGCCTTTGAACAAAGTCCTTACCGGCTTGCTGCTCTTCAGCTCTTGCGTTTGTGATCATAAGCTGAAAATAAACATTAAGACTGAGATTAGGAAAAGAAAACTCAGAAATATACGCGAATCCCAATTGAAATGTGTTACTAACGTATAGTTAAGTAGGTGGAAAGTGATGTGATAGCAGTAAGAATAGTAACACTTACATCCAAGTTAATAATTGGCTGCTTTTCCTGCGCTTTAGATCTACTTTCCGCTGCATTTAAAGCCTCCATCACTTTCCAATTCTTTTGCCGCAAATCCTATTAGCAAAATCATGCACAAGGTTAGTCCCCGAAATATTACACATTAAAAGAAATCACCAATAAAAACAATACAACTTACATTATTCTTATTCCTCTGTTCTTCGAGTTGCTTATGCAACTGCTCTTTCATTTTTTGGAAGTTCAAATTCGCGTCGGTCAGTTCAGCTTGCAACTGAACCATCTGCTTCTCGTTGGTTTCAAGAGTTCCAGTGGACTTGGCCTCTAATGCTTCCTTATCTTCGATTAAAACGACGATGTTTGATTGCAGTTTCTTGTTTTCCTCAACCAGCTTAGAAATATCAGTCTCCAGTTTCAGTTTCAGTCCTTTGATTTCATCCATCTCCTTTGCCAGTTTCAATTTCTCCTCCTCCTCGGCAGACTTCTCCTGCTGCAATGTTGCCTTCTCGCTTGAAAGAGCAGCGTTCTCCTCTTGTAGCTTCGCATTTTCGTCGTGCCACTGTGATGTCTCTTCGACCAAAGATGCCTTTGCTTTTTCAACGTTATCGATGCGGTCGGCGAATTGAGCGCTTTCCGTTTGCAGATTTGCGATTTCGTTCTTCAGCTGATTGTTAACCTCGGACAGGGCTACCTGTTCACTTTTCAAATGCATTATATCGCTCTTGTAAGATTTGATCTCCTCCTCTTTCTGCTCATGAATTACTTCGAGCTGTTGCTTCATGCACATTGCCTCATCCGCAATCTGCCTCGATTTAACCTTATTCTGCATTTCCAAGTGGAGATTCGACTCTAGTTCTTCATTGATGCGCTAAATTAAAGAAATACATAATAATAATATCAATATACACATTTATTAATAAGAAAACTTACAAGTAAATCGGCAATTTTGTGCTCCCTCTCCGCAAGATCCTCCTTCAACTTTTGCTCAAGCAATTGCAATTGATTTAATTCAGTCTGAAACGAATTGATAATTGGTTTTAAACAAGTCGTAAGTAATGCAATAGCTTACTTCTTGTTTCTGGGCGAGGTGCACTTCCAGCTGTTGATGTTTCAATTGAAGATTGTTGAACTGATCCATTATCTTGATGTGTTCGTCGCTGAAGTGCTTGCATTGCTTACTCAAAATTTGATTTTTGTTCTCGATGGCCTGACGCTCTGCATTGCACTTATTGATGTTCTCCAAGTGGTCGCGCACGTTTTGTTGAAGTATAGCTCTGTCGGCGTTAAAATCGGCGCGGATTTCGCGCAACTTGTTCTGGCTTCCAGTCAGGGACTCTTCCAATTCAACGACGAGCTTTTCCTTTTCAGCTAGCTGTCTCTTCAGCTTCTGAATGGGATCGGCTTTACCCTAAATCAATTCAAACCACGTAAATATCACAGAATTGCAATACCTAATAATAATGTATCAACGCTCTCTCGCTGTGATGACACCAAACGACAATAAAAATAATTTGTAAATGTGTAGAGTTACCATTACTGCATATAGACTGTTAAACTAGATTACAAACGGGATTAAAATAATAGTAACAATAGCAAGAATATCTTCTAAACAGGATGGAATATATAAAAGCGGATGACTTACTTCGCTCCATTCATCGGCAACCGGAGCATCCTGCTGCTTGTTTAGTAACATATCAATAAGAATTTGAACTTCATCACGAGACATTTCAGCGTTACGCACCAAAGGCATCAAAATGGAAATATTCACTTCTTGCGATTTATCGCCAGCTGAAAATACAATTCAACGTATGAAATCTTCAAATCTTACGTTGTACCGCCTGCCAAACACCTACCTAGTTGTTGAAGTGTACTGATTTCGCTCTTTTTCTTCTTCTTATCTTTTGGAGGAGGAGGATTAGCAGAGACTGTTGCAGATGCAGTAACCTCAACCGGTAATATGAAAACTGGTTCAGGCGTAATCGGTTTGTCCACTACATCGACCGTTTTCTTCCCCTCGTTAGACTGAGACTTGGAAGACTTTTTGTTCTTCTGCATCTCGGACTTTTGTTGCTTAGGGGGCTCGTTCTCGATATTCTGCTTCTTCCCCTTGCCCTTTGGAGACTCTTTCGGAGAATCATCCTTCTACACACATCAAAAATAAATAAATCAACATCGAATTTAAAACGATTGTCATCAATGGAATGAAAACAATTAGTTGATAACGGTTGCCGCATTATCACCGATAATTTAACATATGTTATTATTGAACAATTTCATTGAGCTGAAAAATTGGTACTTTTGTGTAGTTTATTTTACGAATAAATGGTTCTACCCAGTGGGCTATAAATAGTCCTGAACTATAAATAATGTACAGTACTTGTTTTCTGTGCAGATTTACTGGTTGCTATTATTAAAATAATGTTGCGGAAATATTATTTCGAAAATAATGCAATTCCCCGCCGCGTCGCTTCCAAATAATAACAACTCGAAACTAACAACATTACATAATAAACTCAAATTAAGCACGCATTATTTATTAGCAAATGAAAAATGCTTTTTTCAACTAAATATTATTTAGAAGGGCTGAAAAACTTCGGTCGATAGTCACACATTGTGGCCAATAAATATGTTTAAATAAAATCATTTATGAAAATAATTAATTTAATTTAATATTTGAAATTTTATGTTTGATAAAATCTGTACTAATTTATTAAAGAACAAAATATATATAATTAGGGCTTACTTAACGTATTTTCGATAATATGTACATAAACTGATTAGTTTTAGGATAAAGTAAATAAAATTACAGTCTGATCAAATGCAAACTGTACGTTCTTGCGAATGAAGAGATTAAAAAAATCATAAATACGTGGGTATTCAATGTCCAATGTATACATAAATCTATAATATTAATAAGTACTGAAAAATACAATTAAAATAAATGCCAATGTTAAATTAACGGATTAGTTAAATCTAATGATCATGAAATTGGCCAAGAAAGCACAACTATGCACTATGATAAGTAAATTAGTTAATTGCAAGTTTCGCAGAAGCCAAGTGTTGAATAATTAGGCTTGCGTAGGCAAAGTGTGGAATGTCCGGGTCTAACTAAAAAAATAAATGTAAAATAACGGCGTGAAAAAATGTATGGTGTAGCAAAAGCAATAAAAATTGGCCTGGGATATTAGGTTGTTTGCTTTCCCGCAGTAAACAATTTAGAGATGTTAAATTGAAGAACCGCAATGTTTCCATTAAGAATACAGACGCGCACATAAAACGTACAACAGACACACATTTATAAGAAGTTATTCTAGATGCAAAGTAAAACGCAGGCTGTTAAAAACCCGGTTGGTTTGCTATGATGATGATGATTTTCATGCAACTTACATGCGAATTCAACAACTCGAATTCGTCTTTGGGATGCAACTCCTCGAAGTGATTGGCTGGCGAGACAGGTTCTACGTTACACTGAATATTTTCAGCGGACGAGTCCCTGTTCACCAGTATGGGCCGGACCACATCTTTCTTTTGCTTCCTCTGTGATCAAACGGGGCAAAGAAGGGACAAAGCAGAACATGCAAAATAAATGTTAGTACTACTTGGAGACATCAATAAATAACAACAACATAATTACACTCTATATAGAAAATTGCATTAAAAGAAAATCGAATGTCTAATTTAAAACAAAAAATAGAATCATCCATCGTGTCGATTTGCTTTTAAAGCGGAGATCCCCACATAAAATAAGAAGAATCGAAAACTGCTCTAACATCTTATCTTCCGTTACGCCGCGTTGACACGTCGTGTTACGTTCGTGGATGCAAATGCCAACGACATGTTAACTTTTTTTCGTCGATGTTAACAGGAACTCGGTTTGACCTTTGTCATTTTGAAATTAGAAATCTCTCTGTCCGTTCGTGATAATCGCGTGCCATGTGACAAACAGACATTCGCTGATAAATGACAACTAAAATTAAAGCAGCAGATTGCCATGGTTGGAGTAGATAAAGCAGATATTTTTAAAACTGTTAACGAACTGCCCCAAAGTCATTTACATCTAAATTAAACTTATAACGAATAAATGTACCCATGTTAATAATATCCAATATTTCGTAATGATGAAAATTTAGTTAGTCTCACCTTAGCGCTGCATGACTCCTTGGCTACATCTTCGATGACGGTGACCTCGGTGAACTCGACGTGGTGAGACTTGCTAGACTCACCAGCATCAGAAGTTTGATTCTCCGAATCATCAACGCTATCAGTTTCCTTGTCCTTAGAAGACCTCTTTTCTTTTACCTGAAGAATCAATATACAAAAAAATTGATTATCAAAGATTGTTGTTTGCTTATTAAAATAATATTTTTAGGCGAAAAATCTACGATCAATGATACCTTTTTATTGTAATTTGTTTACGTAATTAGATAATTGTAGCAATAAATGTTTTTATTATTAGATTTAAAAAAAATATCTATTGTAAAATATATAATCCAACTACCAATAAATAACTTTAATTATATTATAGATTATTATCAGTAATCCTTTCCATTAAATATAATATTATCCGCTGAAACGATAATTATCTACTTAAAAAAAAACAAATTTCCTGAAATTGACTTTAAAATTTGTATTATCTGACACAAACTGGAATATGTAATAATGCCAAGTTACACGACAACATAACTATGTTGATAATGCCGTCACTGTTGTGAAATGTTGGCAGGACAAAATAAAACAAAAAAAAAAACGCTACAAAAATACATAAATATTTAAAGTCTATTTACATCATAACGATTTATTTGTAAAATAATTGTCATTGCTCACTGGACGTATAAAATAAGTACATAAATTATCGTACATCAAGCGAATTTACTACGTAATTTGGACAACGAAATCCCATTTCATTGGGCGTCTCTTCATTCGTACGAACGTACACTTTGCATCCTGCAATCCTATGGATTTGCTATTGATTTTTTTAATGACCTCACTTATATATGTATACGTATTTAAATGTTATTTCAGTCAGACGTGAATTTAATTCTTGTTCCTTAAAACGAGTTTCAGGCAAAAAACGAAACATGTTTCAATCTGACTTCAGAACAAATATACACAATAAATGCTCACTATAAAAGCGACTAGACATATTGACGTTAGTTTACGTTCATACGGATATATGTACTATATAGTTCAATACGTATTATGTACATATTAATATACGTTAAGTGAGTGCCGACTGTGAGTTTCACGAATAGAATTTTATCATTGTATTTGAATTAATAACCCATATGAACTACATATGGGCCATTGATTCGAGACACCATCTTTGTGTAAAGACGGCATTTGGATTTGCATACAATGGATATAGTAAATATACATATTCATCATTTATAAGGTTTTTTTTGATTGTGTAAAATCCAAATCAAAACATCAAAAGTTACTCACCTTTTTATTGTTCTTTTTTTGCTTCTTCTCCTTCGGCTTCGGACGCTGAGAATTGTACAAAGCGCTGTTCTGCTGCCTCTGCTCGGCCACCGCCTCTTCGTAACTCTTATTTTTAAATAAATAATCGATAATAAACAAAGTGCCTGCGGATATAACGAAGACGCCTCCGATCAAACACATAGATTCCAAATCGAACATTTTCAATCTGCAACAAAAAGACAAATTCTATGTATATCAGATGCAGCAAGATGGATAGATTACAGAACGTGATTAAGAAGAGGCATGTTCGCGGATCTTGAAAGTGTATCCAAGGAAGCGGAATTATTGAAGTGTAAATTTTCTACAAATTTATGTTTCAGTGTGCGCACTCGATCCGTTACTCCTTGGTTTTCTATTGTTTTGCTTAACCTACTTCCTATTCCGCGGAAGATTTATTTGCTTTTAAGGCAAGTAATCTATTCCCGTCGAACGCAGTTCAGATGCATGCTCCTCTTTTATGTAACAAATAAATAACTCGTAGCGGTCCGGTTGTCGCTTCCTCGATTCAATACGTGGTATTTATTTATAGAGATTTAAAAGCCGGTAAAAACCAGCGAACAATTACTGATAATTTATATATTTATAATAACAAAAAAAAACAATAAAGAAACAAAGCTCATTTGATAACGCCATTCCTATAATCATATTTTAAGCACTTGTAGATCTGAAATTGATCCGTTCCAGTTACTCAGGAATCGATTGTCGGGTGGTTCTCGTAGACAGCGAAGCGTAATCTTTCGTAAAAATGTACTAAGACTGTCGTCAGTTACAACCTGAAATGTTAACTGAAATTCATCAATATAAATCAGTAAAATTATATCAAAGCAAATGCAATCGAGATAACATAAACAAATAAGTTATCGAGTATTTCGTAGGTCAAGACGTATAGAAAGCGGCTCTAATCAGTGCAATATAATAAATGAACGCGTCAAAGTAGCGTTGACGTTTGCTCGTAATTGTGGCAATTAATTGGCGCAAACTGCTTGTGCAAATTCCGTTCAAAATATTTGCATTTATAATCAAATGCTGCAAAGACGTTATTAAAAATTATTTACATGCATGATAATGTAAATAATTATAAAATAAATATTTTTTTTAATGTTCGAGATGTTTTTATTAACACAAGAATGCTTTTAAATTTTTTGGGCGATGTGTTTTATGCGTCATGACTCATGATTATTGTTTCCAATTGAACATCCTTCGGTTCCACGTAATATGTAGATTACTGTTTAACCATTGATTTTGTAGACATTGGAATTTATTGTGCATTAACATTATTAATAATGATTCAATATTTGTGTAAGTAGTATTGAATTACTGATTTCCTTGCAAAGTTCACTTTATAGTAAACAAATTTAAAATAAAATTTAGAAATAAATTGAAATATTGATAATAGAACGGACAAATAGGGGAATTCCCACGATGCTGATAGAACAGCAAATACTAAGACTGACGTTAAGCGTTCCGCTATCCGAGTAAAGGTTCCTTTCCCTAATTAGCATTTTACCGAAAAAAAAACAACTTCAAAATCATCAATTGTTCTACGCTGTGCTACAAATTAATGTATTTCCGGAACATTCAACGCGTATTCATGATTACTACACATGGGGGGGTTAATTAGATTTCCAGAAAATAAGGGACCGAAATCGAATCTACGCGACCCGATTTCATCGCAATCTAATTGGAAATTTTACTGTTGCATTGCTGCAGCCGGATTTCCCTATCGGCTACTGCATTCAATCGAATAGTCTTAACAGCAATTAATTGGATTTTCGCAACACACGTAATAATACAAGAGCCACGAAACGTGTTCCGCCTGTTAAATGCGATTCTCATCGGACGTTGCTGAAAAAAAAAATGAAAAAAAAAACGCGAGAAGAAAACTGGAATCTGTAACGTGGAAACAAGGCCACAGGACGTTGTCCCATGCCGAAGCAAAGAAGGAAGTGCTCCCTCTCTATTGAATCTTCCTTCTGCAATTCAAATGTGATTAAGCCCGTATGAATGCTGCAATTTATTTCTTCACAACGTGCGGCAATTTCGTTTCGGAATTTCAGTTCAGTTTAAATTACCATGCAATTATTTTTAACAATAAAAAAATAATTATTATATTAAGTGCTGCAAAGAAACATAAATTATATTATAATTATAAAGAATTTGTTGATAATTACCGACAATTAATTAGAAACTGTATTATCGTAATTAGCTTTTACTATATTAGATCGCGTTAATGAATTGTACTTTGAAGAGAGCTGTGGGACAATGAACGTGGAATTTTGAAAAATCAGACTGGATTTTCAATTAAACGCGAGAGAGCATTGACACGCAACCAATTAATCCCTCTCTTCGTGCAAACTAGGAACGTTGAAAGGATAGAAGGATGAGTAGCTGAAAAAGGCGTGAATTTGATGCAGAAATTGTCTTCGTCTGGATGGTGGACGGGATAGACGATTAAAATATTTGAAACTTTATGGGATTCCAGTTGGATCGTCAAGGCCACGTAGCACTTTCATGATGGTCGGTAAATCGCCCCGAAACACCGGCAAAATCCGGCCTCGCTGAATGTTTTATATAATTCGCAAAAAAGTTACACAGAAATAGACGGCCAAGGCGCGTCTACACGTTTCATCAACCCTTGTCTACTTACAATTATTGTTATTTTAAAATTCTACGAATAAATTAAACACTTATTAGGGAAAAACCCTAAGTACACGATCACCAAAACTACACACTTGCAACACACAGGCTCCTTAAAGTGCGCACGCGCCTCCAGCCACAACCACACATCCAATGCACCGCACGTCCTTGCCGATCCACGGTTATATAGAAAAAATTAAGAGCATCCACCACTGCGCATATGCCGGTGCCTTTTTTACGCAATCGCCAATTTCATTTCCTCCCATCCTAGGCCACCCAACATACACATCTCTAATATTTTTTTGCAATATTTCCGGTCTCCTCTCACATCTCAATAATTCAATAAAGAAACATTAATTAACTACCGTATTAAGTAATTAACAATTACAAATAAATCGCTAGTATATTGTCGCTGCCTTTGTCATTTATTGAAAATATCAATATGATTCATATTGGAATAACTATAAATAGTATTTAGTGTTTATTGAAATATGAATCATAACTAAGCATTTAATGGAATAGCGCATGAAACCTAAATTTAGAAACTGATTCCACTTCAAAAAGTCATAAATAACAGAAACAACAAATAAACACAAAATGACGAATATAAAATATTTAATAATTTAATTGTTAAATATGTTGCCAACTGCACTCAAACAGCCATCATTAGTTATTTTATAAAAAAATACATTATAATAGTTACCCTATAAACTATCTATTATTTACATTGTTTATTTCAAAGATGGTATCATCATCCTCATCTTCGCTCAAGGGAAGAGGGACCATTTCCACATCACTTCGATTTGTTAAAATGCCATACTTCTTAACCATCACTGGTGGTTTTGTGCCTTTTCTCAATCTGAAAACAAAATAATCTTATTTGACAATCACTACTTAGCTTAAGAATTATACCTGAACATTCTGAAGCCAATGTATGAAAGCAATATAATAGTAACTCCTAGCACCACATAAAATGCTCTTAGTAAAGCCCCTGATTGTAATAAGTCATTGTCAGGGGGATGAGGAAACTTTAATGAGATATCAACACTTTTATCCAAAGGTAATGAATTTGTGATATTCCCTAGTTGCTGTTTGGTTGAATTCACTATACTTTGAGCATTCTGGATGGCTTTTGTCCCCTCAACATGTATAGTTTCGTTCATACCATAACTTATATGAAGACCAAGTATTAAATATATTAAGAGCAACATTTGTTTGTCCTTCTGGCACTATGTTTTCTAACATTTAATAACTTTATTTCCTATTTGGGCTTTATTTGAATCTGATGATTATACACTGACAGCACATCACATCAACGTCAACTTGCTTGAACTAATGATCTCAAATGATCTACTTGAACTAATTAACATTTATATTATTCACAAACTTAATTGTTTTTATAATATATAAACTGCCAATAAAAATGTATTTTGCATGGTTTTACCAATTTTGATAAAATAAATTAGTTCAAATATTCGACTTTTAATCAATTGGACAATTGCAGCTGAACTATCTATCTATTTCCAAGCATTGCACAATACTTTAAAGTGCGCACTTGAAGTCAGCTGAAGTTTGAGGTTAGGTGAGGTCGGGAAATACAAACAAATTTTAATTTGATTTTACGTTTGTAGAAGGTATAAATCTATCAGTAACGATGGCGTTGAACGCCACAAGCAAATTATTAAGGTCCGCGAGTCCTATCAAGCTTTTAACAGCAAGTTACCATCCCAATGTTATTGATCACTATGAGAACCCAAGAAATGTTGGTTCTTTGGACAAGAAGGATGACAATGTTGGCACTGGATTGGTTGGGGCCCCAGCTTGTGGGGATGTGATGAAATTGCAGATCAAAGTGGATGACAATGGTAAAATTATTGATGCCAAGTTCAAGACATTTGGATGTGGTTCAGCCATTGCAAGTAGCTCCTTGGCAACAGAATGGGTCAAGGGCAAAACTGTTGATCAGGCTCTCAAGTTGAAGAATACTGACATTGCTAAGGAGTTATCACTCCCACCAGTCAAGTTGCATTGTTCAATGCTTGCTGAGGATGCCATAAAAGCAGCTCTCTCTGATTACAGAATTAAGCAGAAGAACAAAGACAAAACTGCTGAATAAATGCCCTAACAATACTTGGGAATTTTGGGATGGAGTAGTCAAATTGGATATTTTAATGTTATATTGGATGCTTAAGATTTTGTGCAAACACATGTAGAGTTAAAGCAGAAATAAATAGATAATAACATACTGATTTATTTTCTACTATAAAATGTTATATACAATTATTTTAAAATACTTAACAGAAATTATTTATTATGTATATTATAAAAAATATTATTTATTTGCCTGATTCAAGCGAAAAGTTATGCACTTTCTATCTAGAAATGTTATCAAATCCTGTAAAACACAAAAATTATTAAATAAATATATCTCATATTTAATTATATCTAACCTGCAAATGATACTTGTACCCTTGTTCTTTAAGCATGTCATATAAGACTTCAACCTGCAAAGGCTCATAAAATAAAATATTTTCTTGTAAATTTGGATCACTTGTAACCAAATTATGAAAAGCAATGTGCATAGGGACTTGGCATGAAGCTATCTTCTTTGATATCTTCTTTTCAAAAATCATGTCCTCCCTAGTCTCTCTAAATTAAGAATAAAATCATTAGATATAAAATCAAACAGCAGATTTCGCCAAAAAAAACTTATTTCTATATACATACCCAGCATTAACATCCGCTATAATTTCAACTGATTTAGGTTCTCTTGATTTGAATTCATCCTCAACAATAAGTTTTCTTCTTCGTTTCGCACTCCTCTGTTCTTCGATTGGATCTCGTTCGGGCACATAAGATGAAGGATGCGTGGATTCATATAAATACTTCAACATGGAAATGCCACGCTGCCTTTTAAGTTTTTTCACGCCAAACTTATTCAATTCTTGGATAATTTCCGGTGATCCCATCGATTCATAATCGGGCATAGGGGTGATATCTGTAGTCTTAATAATCATTCCATTGTCGGGTGTGGTTTGCACCTCTATTGGTTTTTCCTTAACAGGCGTCTTCTCGTTTACTGGATCCAGTCGATTTTCTATTTGCTTAATAAATTTGGATTGTTCTAATAAATTGCCAAATGTATCATTGAAGCCATATGATTTCCTCGCGCTCAAATCCCTAACTCGCGGATGAATTACTTTTTTTAACAAACTATTATTATCCAAATTTGTACCAGCATTGTCATCGCATATCAAGTATTCTGTATCAATATCCTTTACATTTACTTTCGAAATATTTTCTTTGGTGGGCGTGGTTTTACTACTCGAGGTCGTTGCGAAGTCATTATAACTTATGGGCGTGTCACGCGTATATAAATCATCTGCAACCCCATCGTCATCACTATCATCAATTTCTATAATGTCATTGTCATCATCAAACTCTAATTGATTATATTTCGTTTTTAACTTGTTTGGTGTATGAAAGTAACTCGAATAATTTAACTCCTCGTCGCTAATTGTGCAACTTTCCTGACTCTCATTCGAATCATTAGCATTAATGGATTTTCTCTTAAATTTATTTATTGCATCATCCACCGATTTGATTAATTCTTCAGTCGACATTTCTTTCACATCAAGTTTTTGGTTATTCAACAATTCATTTTCTTCCTCTACCTCATTGCATAACTCTTCCTCATCTTCAGAAATTTTGAACGTAGATTTTGATTGAGCCTCATAGAGCTTACTTTTAAATGTGGCAATTTCATTTGAAAGATGTTCGGGCGAATCACTGTCATTGGAATCGTGGCATAAATCAATAACGTCTGCTTTTTTATCATGACGCAAATAATTTATTAAATGTGTCAAATTCAAAGAATCATCTTTACTTGAATTTATGTGATCTGTTTGCTTCATTTTATCAGAATCATCTTCAATTTCTGTGCATTCAGAATGTTTCGAGTTTTTAGCAAAATCATTGATTTCATTTGTTTTTAAGAAATTATCATCATGAGATTTAATACAGTGTTCCTCATTTTCAGAATCTATTGTAGAATTGCAATTTAAGAAATCTTCTTCAAGAGCCATAAAATTATAATTCTTAATAGAATTATTTATTTCATATTTACTTTCCAAGTATTTAAATCCATGTTCATTGTTTAAAGTTTGTGTCATATTTATACTCTCGTTTTGTTTATCTACAATTATCGTATTCATTTCATTCATTGAACTGTTTCTTTCCAATTTAAATTGATTTGCTAATCCACAAATTTTAGATATATTACTTTTATCTTCTTTATAACTTGACACAGAGACGGTTTTTTCTTCTGTGAAGTCATAGTCTTCAGTTTTCAAGGTTTTAGTCTCTGATAGACTCGTATTGCTTTTTAATACCTCTTCTGTTAAATCTAACTTATCTATAGAATCGTTTTGAATGTAACAATGATCCAATACTATTGTTTCCTCTTTGTCTTCAGACAAGTCCCGCTTTTGTAAATATTGATACTGTTTTTTGTCTACTTGATTCGAATTAGATTCCAATAAAAAAGTTTCTTCTTGAAATAAAGACGTATTTTCTATACTCAAAGATTGACGTGTTTTAACTTCCAATTCATTGGAATTATGTTTTAATAAAATAGTCTCTTCTTGAGTCAAATCAAATGTAACAATAGAAGTATTTTGTAATTTACCACCACCATCATCAATAATTGGAGATTTCTTGTCATCAGTGGTAAACGTATCCATGCATTTCTGTGAGATCAGTACTTCGTCTTCACAAAAGCTTTCAAAATAACAGACACCATTATCCAATATATCGCAATCATCGTCATCGGATTTTAATTCTTCGGAGACATCTAAGTCAGTTGGAACAATCCTCTTAAATTTTTGAATTACAGGTGATTGATTGGCTTCATCCGAATCAAATAAATCTGGCGAGGGACTTCTATTAAAAGTCTTCCTCTCTTTCACATTGTTTTTTTCTATTTCATCGTTACCAATTACTTTTGGTGAAATAGATTTTCTTTCAATTTCAATATTCTTTTTTGGTGAAATTGCCGTGAAATCAGGAATTGATGTAGCATTGTCTTCATTTATATAAATACTTATATCGGCAATAGTTTCTGTAGGCACATCATTAATACAGTAATCCACCATACTTTGCATCGTTGACAATGTTTTGTTTATATTGTCCACAATTGTTGTATCAATACTTAGAACAGGCTTTTTGATTATTCTGGGTGGACTCAATGCTCTTCCTGGTATTTCTTCCCATTTTTTTAAACGATCTCCACACTTTGTTATATCACGTTCAAAATTCAACTTTTCAACATAAAATAAGTCGTTTCTATCACATTTACTTAAGTTGGTCATTTGAAAGAGTTTTGATTGCCTGCAATGATATTTTTGCAAGATATTGCTGTAAACATTTAATGGCTCATTAAGACAATCATCTGGAGGCGTATTTAAGATATTATTGGCTAAAATCGATGAAACTTTAGAGCTAATCAAAGCATCTCGCTCTTCGTTAGTGCGAAGTAACAATATTGGTGTTACGCAACTGAACTTAGATTTCTTTTTCTTTCGACTCACCTAAAAGCAACAAATTAATTTTACTCACAATTGAATTCTAAAATGTTATTACCTCAGTGTAAGATTTCAAGGGCCAAATAATATCCTCACTTTTACTCGATTTAAAAGCAAATTGTGCAAGCGTATCTCTTGCATTTTCTTTAATTACTTGCGTCGACGGATATATTGGAACATCTCTGCTGTTTTCTTGAGAACAGGCTTGATCCTGGACCGATTTGGAAAGAGCCAAGGCAATTTGAAGATGTTCTGGATTCACGTCGTCTTGTCCGAAATTGTCGCTCAATGTTTTTTGTATCAAATTGTCTCCTTTCTTTGTTTTCACTTTTTTAGTGTATTTTTTTCTGGTTACATTTGAACCTGTTTTAGGGTTTGTAAAGATCCTAGCAATCTTTATAGGTTTGACAGGTTTAAAGTCATCATCATCATCGCTTTTTAAATTTGGAACAATTTCTTTGGTCTTATTGAGAAATGGTGAATTGAATTCTGGGGGCTTCTGTTGTGATGAAGATGCTCTTGTGAAATACTTAGAGATTCCTTGGCATGGGCTTTCAATAATAAAATAATATTAATTTCACATAAAACTCTTTATTTCTTAAAATATTGCTAAACAAGACTAGTCATTACCTAACATTTATGTTTCCTGTTTCCCCATTATTTTTCAGTTGAAGGTGAGAGAATTTTGCTGTACCACGGTTGCTCCTTTGGCTTTTGCTCATCTTGCTGTACAAGTGTATTCTTTTCAAGCTTCCTCTCATACATTGTTTTCAACACACTCTGCATAGCTGGATCTCCATGGCTAAGTCTCATTGACAGAATATGTTGCTCTATTGCTGCTGGGTATTTAAATTTCCCTTCTCGAATACTGTGTTTGAGTTTTTGTGCTTGAGGCCACAGTCTAAAATATTAATGTGAGTTACTTCCATCACTGTTAGATATATTGTGTATACTTACTCATATAGGTACCAGGAAAGTCCTCCAAGAGCTAGAACACCTATAGCATAATAATTCCGTTGATAAAAGAATGGTGTACCTTTGGCTCTTCTGGGCTTGCGAATTCTTTGATCGATGTTTCTATCTGCCATAACAATTAACGAAAATCGTTTTTGTCTATAATTCTATAACCTTACAAAATATCTAAAACAGCCACTGCCACCGGCCAAGCGCCATTTTGAAACAAAATATTTAAAAAACTATGTTTCTTTAACAAGAAAAAAATGATATAAGATTAAAAATTACCAAGGCTGTCCTTATTAAGAAATATATATTTAATAAAATCTTTCTTCTAATTTTTAAACATTATTTATGTGTTGTAGGCAACTAAATAAACATAAACTCATTAAGATTTTTTACACAATGTTTATCACAATGTATTATGAGCCATAATCATTTTTCTTTTTATATAAAATTGTTCAATATATATTAAGTTCCTTATAATCATAATGTTTGACTAATAAATATATTAAAATACAAAAAAAAAACTTAATACAATAATAAATATGAAAAGTCAAAGGGATTTTTTTCGATATTATTTCGAAAGGAGAGAACTTCTTTTCCATAAACCATACGTGATTACTGCCTAACACCATAATATTTATCTGTATCATGTTTTTATATTATTTAATTAATTTGCCATAATCAATTACCATAATCGCCAAAATACAATAAACAATTGATATGACAAATCCTTTAACTATATAAGTTTAAGTGATTATCATTTATTTTAGATGTCTGGTATAAATAATTTTTGAAAATGTCAATAACACTGAAATTTATTTTTTTCTGTTTATTCAAATTACAAGCATTACAATACACAATAATCATAGTATATGCCTCTAATAATAAGCTAATTATATCGATATTATCTACACTGATAATACGTATACCATACATAATAAATCGTTTTCTCTAGATTATATACATTTCACATATATATATAAAACAATTATTTACTTCACACGATAATGATATCTAAGAAAGAATTTCTGAAGGATATGTAACTACGTGAAGTGGATCATTTTTCAAAACATGCTTGATTTTCCAAAGAACACTTATTAATATATATTTATTTACTTAAGTTTAAAAAGAGATATATAGAGAGAGTATATCGAGGAAAACGAAAAAGGGTTGCCTACGGCTGCATATCACATTTCCAGTTTTGTGTGTGCAAAATTCTAAGAAGCCAATAACATAAACTAACTTGGAAATCATAACTATTGGTTCCATCCAAATAAAGAAGAAAAAACAGCATTCGCAACACAGAATTACAACAATTTCCACATTGAAAAATATACTTCATATAATATATAATAGATTTCTTCTTAACTTTATACACATGAGCTAATCATTTGGAAAGGAGATAAATCGTTAAGAGAATAGTGGGAAGTATAATAGATAAAAGATAGATTCCCTGTGAAAAAATAATGAATAACATGAAAATATTGTCGATGATTGCACGGAAAACTTGATTATTCTCTTAAAAAGTACTAAAAAAAAAGAAGAATTTCTTTAAAAAATTCATTGCTTTAAAACTCCGGGAACCTAAAATTGGAATGTTGTCCGTGCTATTCACGGCTTAAATCTTCTAGTCAAGCAATAGCTTTTGCTTCAGGCAGAAAATCGTCCCAATATTTTACCAGCTGAAAAGAACCTGCATGACGCATCGATTGCATAAAAATGTTGTGTTTTCACATTACCTGAGCTTGATGCTCCATGTGGTTTTCCAAATACTTAATGAATGTAACTTTGAAGTCCTGAATGCGGCATTTCTCGAAACGATCCATCTCTAATTTTATCATTTTCGAAATGCGATCGAAACTCTCCTGACTCCGTTCGACCTTCGCCTCCCATTCGATCACTTCCACGCCGGCTTGATCCACCTTGTCCGTGCGTCCCTGCAATTCTAGCTTTGCTTTGGCTTCGCGCTTTTTGGTCAACATTTGCTGCGAATGCTGCCACAGCTGGAACATTTTAGTGCGTTCATGGAAGGCGTCCCGCACCGATCCTAATAGACCTAAGTAATCTTTCAGCATTTCGCACAAGATGTAGAAGTCCGTATTAGCCTGCTCCATATGAACAGCTTCAACCTAAAACATTGAATTCATATTGCTTTTACTATACAATTTAAATGTAGGGAAAGATTATGATGTATGAAACACAAGTTATTTAAATTTAATAAATATTATGATTCTGATATATAAATAACAGAAGATATAGTATGTATTTATCTGATTTACCTTTTCCTCAGTATCTGCTAATTGAGACAAAGCCCTGGACAATAAATTATGATCCTCGCATACACTCAACATAGCTGCGGAACGGGAAACGCCGTTGGTCAAATTTGCCAATTCCTTACGGTATGAGACCATGGCTTCTACGTTGTAATGCAATTTTCGTAATTGATTCTCCAAGCCTTCGACATGCACCAATTTGTTCTCAAACCACTGCAAAATTATATAAAACAAAATATAAAGTCGGCATGATCTAATCTATGGTCAATTTTCGCGTACCGGGTCGGTTTCCTCCATCTTGTAAGTAATCTTGTTAACAGTTTCGCCGACTTTGTTGATGAAACGCATAACACCGGCACCGCTGAGAGCGGAAGTGTTAGTCGCCTTCGGCAATTCTATGTCGCATTCGAGAAATTCTCTAAAATCAGGATCCACAATGAGGACGGGATGCTGGGATGTTCTGCGGAGGTATCGTTCGAGGGCGGCGCGCCGCCTCTCGATAAAATCGCTTCCGTTTCCGGCCTGCTCGGATTGGGCCATCTTAATTTTAGCCTTTCCGATTACGTTCTTCTCGGGTGCCGGAGGAATGATGCGGCCGACCTTGAGGTACTTTTCGGTTAACTTGTCGTGCAACCCCAAAAAATCGCTGAAACGTCTCATGACGGCGAATTCTCTCTTCTTAAAGAATGGCATGTTCGTGTGCGTGAGCACCCTGTACGCCATGTAAGCACCCATGCCATCGCCGACCTTCTGAGGTTCGGTTATAGTTATCTCGATGAACTGATCACCGCCCTCAGCCTCCACCTAAGAGCACATAAACTTATACAAAATCTATGTACATTTAAGCGCAAGAATATCCTACCTCTTCCATCGTTGGTGTAGCGATGGTGCTTTGATTGTTGATTGGTACATTCTCCATTTCGGATTTGTCGTTCAGCATGAGTTTGTCGATCTCTTCGCCAATATCGGAATCACCATTCAATAGATCGTGACCGTCCTCCTCTAGACACAAGTTTGCTGATGGCTGCGACTATTGAACAAAGTTTATTTACTTGAATTAAATACTTTTTCAGCTTTGGATGACTTCCAAGCAAACAACACAATAACAGAATAAAAAGGATTCATATGATAAAAATAAATATTAAAATGGAAACGATTAGTAAACGTTTTTTTTTATTAAATTTAAAAACATTTATATACTCAGAATCTAAAATCAAAATCAGTTTTATTTTTATAAATATTATGTTCTTAAAGAATCTATTATATCCATAATTAACAACACAAATTTTAAAGAAAATTAAACTTAAAACTCCAACATTTAATACACATTATGGTCCAATGAGCATAACTCCTAGGCCTCATTTTCCACTGAATAATTTCCATTTTTCAAAGTTAATTATGTATAAAGCTATTTTTTTTAGTTACAGTAAAGTAGAACATAGATAATATTAATTTCATAATAGAAATTAATATGTTACCCAGACAATTAAATAATATCACTGATTAAAGTAATTTATATTTCCATGGTAATATTAAGTATTGCATTATCTGAATCAAAATTGATGATGACCTATAGTGGAATTCCAATTCCACAGTACTCTACAGATTGCTTTTATCATGAATTTGATTTCAATAAATACACACCCAATGAATGTTATAAACAAACACATATGAATCAAACCTCTCACAAAGACTTGTATTTGTTTGGTATAAAATTAACTTGGAATGAAGAATTACTAGATGCATGAAGAGATGCATCTATAGAAAACGCTAATTGGGTAAATTGCTGCAAAGTGATTTCCAATTGAGTAGTAAATAAAATTCTCAGTACAGTTGTACCCCAAAAGCAACTTAATTAAATTATCATCACTTACTTGTACTGCGGACTCAAACAGGTCATCGTCTTCAGCTTCTTCTCTTTTCATATCAACATTTTCAAATAAAGGGGGAGGTTCTACGGAATCAGCCATATTCTCTTAATAACAAGACAACAATTCAACTGGATTGATATGGCAAAAGGGTTGACGTATGTGACAGTGACAGCCCGGGCATCGGTGCTGCCCTCTTAATGTCAGAAAACGTCACGAAAACATACGAATTTACTTAATTGCAGTCGTAGATCTTCAAGTAAATAATAAAATTACTCAATATTTACAATTAGAGTCATACATACAATTGTATTTAAGTTCAAATAAACTGTTGGCTGTTGCCAAATTATCTATATATTTGTATATATATTTAAATTTGTTATATTTTTTCGATATTATATTTATATTAATTACAGATTGTTTTAATTTGTAAAATTTGCTTTGCACACATAAATCTTTCTGCGCATATGGTTATAAGAAGTTGAGTCATTTACGTACATTTGACATCAATGCAAAAGACAACTGTCAACAAAATCCACGGTGTAATCAAAACAGTAACAGATTCTAATAAGAATAACATATTTTAGCCAAAAAGATGCTTCAGGAAAATTCTAACGGAGATACCTTTGAAATTATCGAAGGGATGTCGGTTACTGGTAAATAGGACTAAATTGAAATAGTTGAATGTCAGTGGTTTTAACAGCAGTTTCCAGATCTTATAGCCTCTATACCATCAACTGCTTCATCTGTGCCATCATCAGCTCCAAGTGATCTTGTCACTGGCAATCTCTTATCAAATGTACAGCCTCCTTCAGCTTTGCCAAACTTTATAACACAAGTACCAATCACAACTCCATTACCTGCACCACAACCAGCAGCAGAAGTGTTTGTTCCAACACAGTTCAGGTATTATATTGTTATTAAGCTAATTGAAATTAATTATTTGCAATTTAGTGCTGCAATACCACCTAGTAAAGGTATCAAGCATGGTGTGCAGATCCCAGAGGCTTTGCCAATTGAACCAGCACAGGAGAATACAGGCTTCATAGATTGGATGAAAGGTGCTGTTTCCAGTGGAGGCATACTTTCAAAAGTTGCTGAGAAGGCCAAGAGCTCTGTGGATTCCATGATAACAACTCTTGACCCACAGATGAAAGAGTTCATTTGTAAGTAGCTACAATAAACTATTTATCTTAATATAACACTATCCTGATCAGACACTGGTGGAGATGTGGAAATACTTGTTGCTTCCAAGCAAGAGATGAAAGTGAGTGCAATTAGGGAAGCATTCCAGTCAGTATTTGGGAAAGCCAGAGTTGAGTAAGTTTGCAAATGTTTCAAAGATGTTCATGATAATTATTTATATTATTGAAGAGGAATTGAGGCCAAAGCTGTAAACATTGCTGCACAACCAGTTGGATTTGCTGCTGGTGTTAAAGCAGCGGAGGAAAGAATCCAAGCTGTTCTCACAAATCCTAAATTGCCAAACCCAATTCCAGTTGTTGCCATAGAGAATTTCCTTTTGGAGGTTGGTGAAGACAAGTAAGCAACATTATAATATAATAGGCAAACACAATCAATTTTATTAATTTGTTTTTAGGTGGTATGACTTGGGCGTGATAATTTTGAATGACCCAATTAAAGAGATCAATTTGCAAACGTTCACACAAATGACACCAGTCCCAACAGAGATTGTTAATTTAGCGCAGGAAGATACTAAATCTGATTATCCCTTGGCATGGTCCGGGTTAGCTGTGACTGTAGGTAGCTTAATGGGAAGCAATCTACATGTAAGTTGTTGAATGCTTAACCATTTCAGATGTTTTTCAAAGAACGTTATTTTCCTATAGGTCAGCCATTCTGAATGGCACCAGGCGTTAACAGGAGTATCGAGGAGGGAAATCATCTTATCGGCCGCTAAAGTTTTAGCCAACCTTTATAAAAACAGTACCACATAAGGATAATTGTGTATTTACGTTTATTTTTTTTTTATATTATTCAAGTCTACTTAATGTAAGGAGTGACATTTTATGGATGGGATTTCTTTCAAAGGAGTTGAGTTGTAAATAAAATATAAGCTCTATAAAGTTAAAAACGTGTATTTATTTTATTTACCCTAAGATTATAAAGAATATGTTGATAATGAAACATTAAATAATAGTATTTTTGGTGTATATAAAAATAATATAAATATATACTCAAAATACTGTATTTAATTTTCGAATACTAAAAAAAATACTTACCAATGGTTATTTTACAGAATCTGCAAGAAACAATAGAATATTAGTACAAAATTAAAATGTATTTAAAAATAAATATTTGAATAATCTTAATTCAGTTGGCCGTTCTTAATTGTCATCAGAAAAGTACTGACTTGAGAACAATCATCATTATAAGAACATTGAAAATTTATTATTATTTTTTTATAACTTACAAATTTCAACTTCTTCATCCAATTGAATCAAGGAAACCACACTACACTATCACCTGCAAAATAATATTATATAAATAATTGTTGTTTTAAGGAATAAATGTTATATATTATGACATTTATAAAGTCAGTCCTGTTGAGCTTGATTATTGATCACTCATAGCAATTCATGTCAAAAAGTTGTATCATCATTTAACAAAAAAATATAATATTTTTACGTTACTTTAATTATAAATAATGAAGTTAAAAGCTTACCATTAACATTATATTATTTAAAATCCACAATAACAAGAGTTCACAGAAATCTGTAAAATAAAAAAAAAAAATACTAAATGCTCAATTTGATAATTAAGAATAATTTATAATTAAAGTACTTCAGTCCTGTTGAGCTTGATATTTTGATCATTCATAGATTATCATGTATCAAATTGTATCATCATTTAAAATTTGCATTTCAAAATTATTATTTGTTAAAGATAAAAACGTACCTTTTTATGATAATATTCTGATTCGGTTAATAGATTTGGCACATCTGTAACAAGAAAATACATTTTTAATATACAAGATCAAATTGATAAGTAAAATTAAAATAGAATTTTAGAATGGTTTCAGTCCTGTTGAGCTTGATATTTTGATCATTCATAGAATATTCATGAATCAATTTGTATCATCATATTCAATTTTATAATTCTTACTAAAAATAACAAATGTATATTACAAACTAAGATTATTTACCTTAAGTGGACGTGTAGATAAATCACTTCTGTTATGCGATGGATATTGAATGAAATCTGTAAAAAATGAAAAAAATATAAATATTTATTGTAATTCCACTGGGATAAAAGATTTTATTGTTTATATAAAATCAGTAAATATAAACCAATCAGTCATAGAAAAATCAGACTGGGGCGGTATAACAGTCATCATTTTCATATATTAAAAAAAAATAAGTATAAAAAGATATTTACCTTTACTTTTTCAGAAATATTTTGTTGGGTCCATATGAAATTTTGCATTTTTGTTTCTGCAATTAAACAAAGTAAAAATTAATAAATATATAATATATATTATATAATAGTATGAATTGTTTAAGGAGATAATCAGTAACATAACCAATCAGTCATAGACTTCAGCCTGGGGCGGTATAATTAGTCATCATTTTTGAAAGATACAATAGTGAAAGGTGTACAAAAATTCAAAATAGTTGGGAATATTATTTGAATAAATTTTCAACCTAATTTAAATACCTTGAGTTAATTAAGTTCCATTGACTACAGTTTGTTTGAAGTATTGATTTATCTATAACAAAAAAATAGAAATGATTAATAGTGGAATTTGAATGATAAATAGAATTATTATATATTTCGAACATTTTTTTAATCAGGAATAAAAACCAATCAGTCATAGCTATTCAGCCTGGGGCGGTATATTAAGTCATCATTATAATGAAAAACGTAATTAATAACTTGGAATAAAATAACGTACCTAAATTGCTGAAGAATCTGATGTAATCGTCAATATTGAGTGAAAAGTATTAGATGATCTGAAAATAATAAAAAAAAACTTAATACAGATATACTTAAACAATTATAAATATTTAATTATAATGAAGTAAATCAGCAAAAAAAAGTAACCAATCAGTCATAGCTATTCAGCCTGGGGCGGTATATTAAGTCATCATTAAAGAAAACAAATAATTTTAAATTAAAAAAATGAATTACCTTTTTCCTAAGAGATGATTAAACTAAAATTTTCCAGGAACTTTATTGTAATCTGTAAATAATAAGAAACTAATTATTAAATGAAGTTTTTGGTAGAAAATAAAGATTTTTTTGATTGTATATTATCAGATAAAAATAACCAATCAGTCATAGACATTCAGCCTGGGGCGGTATAACTAGTCATCATTAAAAAATAACTGATCAATTATTAATGAAAATTATGTTATTACCTTGCTAAGACTACTAAAGATCTGCTCGTAAAATATGGGAAATTGATTGTAATGTAGTAGAAATCTGAAAGGAAAAATAAACTAATTAATAATTGAAAATTTTGATAGAAAATAAAGATTTTGTTATGATGGGAAATAATCAGAAAAATATAACCAATCAGTCATAGACATTCAGCCTGGGGCGGTATAACTAGTCATCATTAAAAGAAAACTGATCAATTGTTAATTAAAATTATGTTATTACCTTGGTCAGATTTCTGATGATCTGTACGTAAAATACTCTGGAAATTGATGGTAAGATAGTAGGAACCTGAAAATAATGATAAAACTAATTAGTAAATGAAGATTTTGGTAGATAAAGATTTTGTTATGATGGGAAATAATCAGAAAATATAACCAATCAGTCATAGACATTCAGCCTGGGGCGGTATAACTAGTCATCATTAAAAAAACTGATAAATTTTTAAATACAATTTTATATTACCTTGCTCAGACTTCTGAAGATATGTTCGTAAAATACTCTGGAAATTGATTGTAATATGGTAGAAACCTGAAAATAATGATAAACGAATTAGTACATGAAGATTTTCGTAGCAAATTAAGGTTTTTTGATGTTGAAATTAATCAGATAAATATAACCAATCAGTCATAGACATTCAGCCTGGGGCGGTATAACTAGTCATCATTAAAAAAAAACTGATTAATTGTTAATTAAAATTATGTTATTACCTTGGTCAGATTTCTGATGATCTGTACGTAAAATACTCTGGAAATTGATGGTAATATAGTAGGAACCTGAAAATAATGATAAACTAATTAGTACATGAAGATTTTGGTAGTAAATTAATGTTTTTTGATGTTGAAATTAATCAGATAAATATAACCAATCAGTCATAGACATTCAGCCTGGGGCGGTATAACTAGTCATCATTTGAGAATAACTTAAATGAATAAATAATAAAAAAACTTACATTTTTTGGTAAAATGTTCATGACTGGCTAATGAAGAGAAACCAAGGAACCTTTAAAAGATAAATAAATAATTATTTTATGTTATATTAAATTTAAATTATTTTTTTAAGTTAATGTAAAAAGAATGTAGGATTCATATCGTAGCTTGCTCCAATTAGACATAAAGATAGAGGTCCTGTAGCATCGTTTAAATATGAATCTGCAAGTTTGCTCTCCTTCCATTGACGCACTGCCACGATGTCATCACTAATGCCGAACAGTTACAAAGAAACCACCCAAACATCGGCTGTAAAGTGACTCAAATGTGCTGGAAGGGATATTATTTTACAATATAATTTGTAAAATTATAATTACCTCATTTTGTTGATAAAGCTCTAGTAATGCATCTTGAAAGTGAATCCAAATCTGTACAAAAAAGACAAAGAAATTATATAAAATGTTTAAAAAAACTATTCAAAATAATTATTTTGGTGTTGAATGTTTCTAAGATTCCTTAAGTTATTTTCTATGAAATAAAAAGTAACTTTACACATGGATAGATAATAATTTTCCCACTAATTACCACCGAATACCACATTGTAAATGGTTCCAGCCGGCTTAAAATTGTGGGGTCATGTAATATATTTATCAATAAAATATGTACGTACCATTGAATGAAAATTTAGTAATTCGCTAATGATTGAAGAACATCAGATATGTCTGAAAATAAAGAATCTTTTAATAAATGAAGTATGATATCGAAATAAATAAAATATTCGTTTTTTTTAACGTCAGTTGGCCGTTCTTATAATGGTCAAATATGGATGATTTGAAAATAGAACAATCATCATAAAAAAAGATATTAATAGTTATAGAACGTCATAATTGATAATTACCTTTGAAATAATGAATTACAAAGGATGTTCCCAAATTAGTTTGAATCATTGTCTGAAAGAATCTGCAAATAATGAAAATAAATAATTAATAAAAGTAAAAACAAAAACAAGTCATGTTATAATAGTAAACAATTCGTCAGTTGGCCGTTCTTATAAGGTCAAATATTGTTTCATTTGATAAGAGAACAATCATCATTTTAACGTTTAAAATTTAAAAAATAATTTTGTATACATACCATTTTATGGTGATAAACATCAATTGCCACTGCAATCCGCTAAGAAATCCTATAAAAAAATAAAAACATATTTAAAATTTGTTTTTACCTAATTGCAATTACAAATTGAACTATATTTTTCAGTATCCTTTTGGCTAAGCAACATCGTAATAACTCTTTGGAAATTACTTCAATTAGTAAAATTTGTCATCACTTAAATGTATTTCTTGACTAATTAATCTGAATTATAAAAAACTTACCATTATTAGTATAATTTAGAATGAAGATTTTAGGAATTTGAAGGGATTTCTGTAAAAAAAGTACAATTTTAATTTCATGTATTCGAGATATTCAATTGAATGTTGAATATTTTTTGTTTTTTTCAGTATCCTTTTGGCTAAGCAACATCGTAATAACTCTTAGGAAATTACTTCAATTAGTTAAATTTGTCATCACTTTAATTACTTTTTCTTTTTACTAATTTTATTAATTCTAGTTATTTATAACTTACCATTATAATTATAATGAGAATTTCGACGATTTGAATGGATTGGATTTCTGTAAAAAAAAAATATAATTTTAATTTCACATATTCGAGATATTAAATTGGAAGATTATTATTTGATTTGTTTCAGTATCCTTTTGGCTAAGCAACATTGTAATAACTCTTTGGAAATTACTTCAATAAGTTAAAGTTTTCATCAGGTACGTTATTCAAAATCAGCAAATAATAAGATACTAAATAATTACCATTTTCAAAATCCGCTTGTGAAAGAGAAATCATCTTTGGTCGAATCTGCAAATTAAATAATATGATTTTAGAACTTATTCAATCACTTAAATATATGTTATTAAATAATTTATAAGAAAATGTCTCTAAAATTCCTTAGGATATTTTTCATTGATTTAAAAAGTAACCTTACACATGGATAGACATTGATGTTCCCACTAATTTTCACCGAATACCACATTTTAAATGGCTCCAGCTTGCTTAAAATTGCGGGGTTGATGTAATAAGATTTAAATTATTTTAAATACAATACTACTTAACTAAACTTAATAATGTAAACTAAATTACCTTAAATTTGTTTAGTGGATGGAAAGACTAGCCAATAGCCCTTTATAAGTAAGTAAGCAATATAATTGGACCCAATTTGGTTGATCTGCAATAAAAATAAAGATTTTAGAAACGGTTTTAAACAGAGAATTCAATTGAAACATATTTTTGAAGAATTCAGGTGAGATTATACGTTCCTCAATTATTTAATTCAGAACAGGTCTGTGTATTTTCATCATTATACTTAATAAAATTACGTAGATATTTTGGCAAAATATAAAACAGAAACTCACCTTTAGATCTATGGTTCACCTGCATTATAATTTAGAGCGAATGAATTTCTGTAAAAAAAAATAATAATTTAATTTCATATATTGGAGATATTAAATTGGAAGATTATTGTTTGATGCTTTTTTCAGTATCCTTTTGGCTAAGCAACATTGTAATAACTCTTTGGAAATTACTTCAATAAGTTAAAGTTTTCATCAGGTACGTTGTTTTACATGATTTTTATAGACATTGATTCATTAAAATTAATAATATAATGTAAATTACCTTAAATGTGTTTAGTTGAAGGAAAGACAAAAAAAAACAAGACTGAATCAACGAAATTGGACCCAATTTGATTAATCTGTAAAAAAAATAAGATTATAGAAGTGATATTTAACAGAGAATTAAATTGAAATATATTTTTGTAGAATTCAGGTGAGATTATACGTTCCTCAATTATTTAATTCAGAACAGGTCTGTGTATTTTCATCATTATACTAAATAAAATTAATATATTTACGCAAATATTTTGGTACAATATATAAAACGAAAACTCACCTTTTGATCCATGGATCATCTTCATTAGTCGGATGATTGTAGTTCAATCTGCAACGATATGCCATGATAAGTAAAAAGTGAAGACAATTTATATAAAAAAAAAATATATGTGCAAAGCTTCAGTTGGCCGTTCTTATAAGGTCAAATATTGTTATTTGAAAAGAGAACAATCATCATTTGATTGTACTTTAATATCTAATAAAAATTATCTAAGAAATTTACCTTTAATGAAAGATATTGTTGATGTAGATGTTGAAAACTTGGAATTCGTATCTATAAGAAAATAAAACAATGAATTAAAATCGTTTCGTTTTGGTAAAAATATTAATAGATTAATGAGAGTTTGTTTCAGTATCCTTTTGGCTAAACAACATTGTAATAACTCTTTGGAAATTACTTCAATTAGTAAAGTTTTCATCATATTTTAAATAAAATAAATTTTTAGTAAATTTAAAATAATTACCTGTATATAAAATAGACTCCTTTCCTTCATTTGCGACGTAAATAGATAATGAATCTGAAATATAAATAAACTTTTAGAAAATGCATTCAATTTAATTGTAATGCTATAATAATTGATGTGAAAATGTTTCTAAAATTCCTTAGGTTATTTCTTATTGATCTAAAAAGTAACCTTACACATGTTTAGAGTTAATTTTCCCACTAATTACCACCGAATACCACATTGTAAATGGTTCCAGCCGGCTTAAAATTGTGGGGTACTAAAAGTTAGTAAGTAATAACAAGAATTATAACATAGTTACCTTCAATGGTTTTGTTTCCATGGAAATACTAAGCGGCTCTTTGATTACACCTGAAAATAAAACAAAATCTTGTTTTAGTTATTGCTACTTGGACGACAAGCCAGAGCATTTAGAGATGAATGAATTCAGGTGAGATTATTTGCTCCTCAAAAGTTATAAATTCAGAACAGGTCTGTGTATTTTCATCATTATAATTACATTAATTAAAGGTTTTTGGATTGGCTCTAATTTTTTTTTCATCATTTAAGTTATTTGTATTATTATTACGATAAAACTTACTTTTCATTTATTAAATAATCCTGGAATTGATTATCGCTTGATTCAGCAACTGTAAAAAAAGAGTAAATAGAATTAATGATATGAATTATGTAGCTATTTAATTATAAATTTTTTAATAATTTGTCTTCAGTTGGCCGTTCTTATATGGTCAAATATTGTTATTTGAAAAGAGAACAATCATCATTTAAATTGACGTCAATTTGATAAATCTCATTAAAACTTACCTAATAAGACTGCAAAATGATATTCAATAGATTCGTTTCCATGGAAATACTAAGCGGCTCTTTGATTACATCTGAAAATAAAACAAAATCTTGTTTTAGTTATTGCTACTTGGACGGCAAGTCAGAGCATTTAGAGATGAATGAATTCAGGTGAGATTATTTGCTCCTCAAAAGTTATATATTCAGAACAGGTCTGTGTATTTTCATCATTATAATTACATTAATGTTATAAATAAAAATATTGGAAAAAAATTACCTTAATCAAAGATCAGCGTTGTTTCTAATGGAATATTATTGAAATGATCACCTAAAAAAAGATATTATATTAGTTTATTATCATAGAAAAATGTGTTTAAATATGATGAAATAGTTTCAGTATCCTTTTGGCTAACAACATCGTAAAATCATTTTTCTTGAAATTACTTCAATAAAAAATTATCATCATGTACGCAATTATTGAAAAGTATTTATATAAATTATACTCACATTGTTAAGAATAGAAAAACAAATCCAAGGAATAATTGCATTTGAAATCTGTAATAGAATAAAGTAAAGTTAGTATAATTGATAATACATTTAATTGCATTTGAAATTTTAAATTCAGCTCAGAAAATATAAATATTTTTATAATCAAAGTGATTTCATCGGATTGGCTCTAATTTTTTTATCATCATAACAAAGTGTAAAATTATGTTAAATAAAAAGATACTTACATTAGTATAGTCCAGAAGGATCATGAAAAAAATCCATTTTCTAGTGACCTGTAATAAGGAAAAGGATAATTAGAAAATGCACAAGCAAATTAATTACTTAATTACTAAATGTCAAGTGTATCAGTGGAAACTGGCAAGTTTAATTGTTTTAATCAAAGCATTTTTCATAGGATTGGCTCTAATTTTTTTATCATCATAAGAAATTCTATAAAATTTTTGTTAACTAAGAAGAAACTTACATTAGAGTCCAGGAGTATCATGAAACTAAATGAACAATCTCTAACGACCTGTAATAAGAAAACGAGTAATTAGAAAATGCACAAAAAATGAATGATTTCATTATTGAATGTCAAGTGTATCAGTTGAAACTGGCAAGTTTAATTGTTTTAATCAAAGTATTTTCATAGGATTGGCTCTAATTGTTTTATCATCATTTAAGTTATTTCTATTATAATTATAATCTATAAATAATACTTACGTTTGATTAATTAAATAATCCTGAAATTTATTATCAGTTGATTCAGCAGCTGTAAAAAAATATTAAAACATCGAATTAATAAAGTGAATTCTCTTGCTATTCAATAATTAATTTTTTAATAATTTGTCTTCAGTTGGCCGTTCTTATATGGTCAAATATTGTTATTTGAAAAGAGAACAATCATCATTTGAATTGATCTTCAAAATCATAAAACTAAACTAATAAAAGTGAAAGACTGGAAATTGATCAAAGGCGATTTTCGAAAGCTATTTTAAAAAATATAAAATAGAATGTTTCAAGACTTTGTATATGATTAATAGTAGATTATTTAAAATTAGGTGAATAATTAAGTTGTCTTCAATTGATATTCAGAACAATCTTTGTGATCAACATTTGAAATATAGAGAAATTTTAATTAATTAAACCAGAACATACCTTGATCTAATTTGATATTTCCAAAGCTTCCTCTAAAGCTCATCTTGAACTAAGCGGTTTAACAGTGATTCTGTAAATCCAAATATCTATATTAATCTTATGTAAAATAAAAGAGGAAAAGTATTAATTGATTTGATTTTTTTTCAGTATCCTTTTGGCTAAACAACATTGTCGGATTTATTTGAAATCTGACTTCAATTAGAAAGTTTTCATCATTTTTAGAAAATATAAATTAATTTGAAATGTAACTTACCTAATAAACATGTATTGTAAGGTAGAACCAATGTCAAATCCGTGACAACAAAACTAATCTGAAAAAGGACAATATCCTATATCAGTTGTGTTACTTAGATTAACTTATCTATTTGAAGTATTATTAAAGATTATTTTTTTCAGTATCCTTTTGGCTATAAAAACATTGTAAATTTTCACTTGAAATTTACTTCAATTAAAAATTATTTCATCACTCGAAATTTATTACAATCTAAAGCAGTAGAATTGTGACATTGATACTACTCGAAGTATTGTGACACATTTACAAATCTAACAATATTTCAATAAATAATTTTCAACTATAAAATTACTTTATTGAATGTTAATTAATACGAGACGAATTGTAAATGATTTGCCCACATTGTAATCTCGATCATTAAAAGCCATGATCGGATTGTTCAATACTTGGGAATAACTAAGTAAAATAGGTGCTTTTTAAATACCTAAAACACAATTTCCGGTCATCCTGACATCCATATTTCAAGTATTGTACCTAGCTAGATCTTGAAAAAAATAAAGTGGTGATATGCTGCGAATTCGAAACTAATAAAATTAAGCATATGAAAATAATAAAAAAGTTTGATGTTTATTATTTAAAAAAAAAACAAAGGAAAAAATAACATGTAAAATTCAGTACTACAAATTCAACAAGTTTCTATGCTCCCGTTTGATTGTTTTAACTTTTTTAATTAAATAAGAAAATATAAAGTTTCTTTTTGATTTTGTGTGTGTGGAACAAATTTTTCATATAAGCTTGTGTTTTTTCTTCTATATGAGTGTGGTGCCACAAATTTTTAATGTCAGAGAAATTAAATTAAATGAAAAAAAAAACCTTTTGCCTCTGTACAATAATATAGGTATAATTTTTACCCAAGAATAAAATAAAATATTTTTTTATTGTTTATTTTGAATATCCTTTTTAAATACTTTGTACAGATCCTAACACCCTGATGTTTACATTTTGTCCAAGTATTGGGTAAGATCTGGCAGACCTTCCTTCAATCCCTTCCTCTTACGTGTATCCTAAAATTGCAAGAAAAAAACAATTAACATTGTACAAATAAAAATATGCAGAAAAAAAAACAAAATTAATGTTTTGAGAAAATGTAATATTATTTCATTTGGACTAGAATGCTTATATGCATTTAAAGTCCTTATATTAAAATAAAATATTGATCTTCCATCAAACGCGAATGCTAACTCTTTTATAAAGTAACGGAGGAAGCATTGTCTGTTTATGGTACTATTACTACGAATATTTAATAAGTAGATTTTTGAAATGCATACCTGCACAATTTGGTATGGTTTGGATCCGAGTTCCATTGGGTTACCGGGCAGTACTTGCCAATGGTCGAACACGCATTGCGGGAAAGCTTGTCCACCGGTGTTGGAACGAAGATCGGCGGTGAAACCGAAGGATTCGTTGACGGGCAAGTAAGCCTTGACGACGAACATGGGGGTACCAGTGACCTGCATTTCTTCGAAAACGTGACCACGTCTTCTGTTCAATACACCGTAGATACCACCAACGGCGATTTCTGGGCACTATACAAAAATATATTAGTAAATTGGATAATCGTTATTTTTGAATTTCTTACTTGAATTTCGCATTGGTAGACTGGCTCCATAAGCCTTGGTTGAGCGGTCATCAGACAAGCGTACAAGCAACGACGAGTGGTTGGGATAATTTGGCCACCACCACGATGGATAGCGTCAGCGTGCAAAGTAACATCATAAATGTTGAACCTAACACCACGCAAGTTCTCTTCGGAAAGGACACCTTCCTTGGCGGCCCATTGGAAACCAGCGACAACGGAATCCTTGATTTCGTTCAAATATTGCACACCCTTGGTACAATCAACGAGAAGATTGGGGCCAGTACCGTCTGGGCCGAAGCACCAGATCTTACGGGCTTCAGTAAGATCGTAATCGTATTTCTCGCCAAGGTAACGAGCACGAGACTTGAAGTCGTCACGTGGGTTGACATCGCCATTGTCAATGTCTTCAGCCAAACCATCGGGCATGGGGCAGGCCTTCATGAACAACCTGTTGTGCTTGTTTGGAGATTTGGACAGGCACATAATATCAGATTCTTCACTGACGGTTTCACGGTATGACACAACGGGGTCGGATTTCTTGAGTGGAATGCAAGCGTGATCTTCTTCCAAATCTTTCAAGCAAATTTCCAAGTGAAGTTCACCGGCACCAGCGATGATATGTTCACCAGATTCTTCGATGATACATTGGACCATAGGATCGGATTTGGCCAAACGTTTCAAACCTTCTACCAATTTTGGCAAATCAGCTGGGTTCTTGGGTTCAACGGCGACACGCACGACAGGTGACACGGAGAACTTCATGACCTTCATGTTGTGGGCGTCCTTGAAGGTGGTGATGGTACCGGTCTTGACCAAGAATTGATCGACACCGACCAAACCGCAGATGTTACCGCATGGGACATCTTCGATGGCTTCAACATAACGTCCCATCATGAGGATGGTACGTTGGATGGCCTTTTCGTAAAGATCTTCCTTCTTGCCAGGAACGTAGTTGGGTCCCATGATGCGGGCCTTCATGCCGGTGGCTACCTTTCCAGAGAAGACACGACCGAAAGCGTAGAACCTACCCTTATCGGTGGTCGGTACCATTTTCGATACGTACATCATAAGAGGACCGTTAGGGTCGCAAGTCTTAACACCAACAGCGGCTTCATCGTCGTGTGGGCCTTCGTACAACATTTCCATACGGTATTTCTGGGCGACTACTGGGGATGGCAAATGGATGGCAATCATCTGAAGCAAAGCTTCACCAGCTGGCAACCAGGTCCTCATGACGACCTTCAACAATGGTTTGCCGTCCTTATCCTTGTCTTCGTGTTTCAAGGCAATGCCCAATTTCGGCAAAAGCGCTTCGTATTCTTCCTTCTTGTAGTTCATGATGGAGTCGAACACCTTGTAGATTGGGTCCAAAATGTACATGCAGAAAGAGCGTTTGTTATCATCTTCCTTTTGCTTGGCCCACTTCTTGGTCTTAGCGTTGAAGAAGTTCTCTCCCCAAAGCCTGTTCATGAGCTTGACAACGTCGATCTTGAATTTCTCGGAGTACATTTCAGCGAATTGTTTGAGGGTGAAAGCCCAGCCGTGGAGACCAGAACCGAAACCGACGGATCCCTTGCTAGGGTCAACCTAATTTAAAAGATATATACATTACTAACATGTCTCTTATGGAAAATTACTTTGTAATTTAAATACTTTATTAAATGTTTCACTTTAATGGAAGCTGCATTAAACACAATTTGTTTAAGGCAGGGCAATTAGTGACCTTTTACTCTCCGAGAACTATCTTAACCAATATAATAATTACACAAATATCGGACTGCAAGTTCTCGGGATAGAATAATGAATTGACGTAGATTACTTACGCGAACTTCTCCCATTGGGCCGCTGTCGTCCGAGTAGGTAGCGATAATAACGTTGACGTTTTCAACGATACGTTGGAAAGTTTGGTACAACTCCTCGGAATCCAATTGGAGTTCAAGAAGAGCACGGTCCATCTTGTTCATGAACAAGATTGGCTTGATACGTTCAGCAATAGCTTGACGAAGTACGGTTTCGGTCTGTACGCATACACCTAAATAAGATCCACAATTATTATAAATTAAGAAAAAAAAATCATGGTTCAATGAAATTACCAGAAACGCAATCTACGACGACAAGGGCTCCGTCAGTTACACGGAGAGCAGCAGTGACTTCTGAGGAGAAATCAACGTGACCGGGGGAATCGATCAAGTTGATCAAGAAACCTTTCATGTCCTTTTCGCGTTGGTCAATATTCTTGATGAATACCAAATCCTTATCTTCCAACTCGAAGTACATAGAGATGGCACTAAACAAAAAAAAAAAAAAATAAACTTATATTTTTAAATTGTCAGAGGGGTGGGGCAGTCCAGACAAAGGGTCATTGATCTGTAATTCTACAGTTTAAATTCAACTTTTCAATAATAATACACAGAAATTGTCCAAATAATTTTTGCTGAATCATAAAAAGGAAAATCAGTTAGTAACCAATGTCAAAGGTTTTGAGATTAAGATGCAATCTTTTTGTAATATAATTATAGATATCCATATGGAATAATTAGGAAAATGGTAATGACTAAAACATATGGAATATACTCAATTACTGAATACTTACGTGGATTTGATGGTAATGCAACGTTCTTGTTCATCCTTACGGGTGTCAGTGAAACGAGTCTCACCAGCCTTGGCTCCAGCAATGATACCAGCCTTAGACACAAGGGAGTCTGTGAGAGTGGATTTACCATGATCTACGTGAGCAATGACAGACATGTTACGGATGTTCCGCTTCTTGTCCATCATGGCACGGATTTCATCAACAGTGAAGTTCACCTATAACATAAGAACATAAATTAGATTGGCTGGGCACTTGAGAGTAGTCCATGTTGTAAAAATCAGCTGCACATGAATTGCATATGCATCTGCAAAGATCCTGAAAAATGGGCAGCTGGAGATGCATGTTGCACAACATTAAGGGGTGGCTTTCAATAACTTATAGGTGGATCAGGCAAGATCAGTAAAACAAATGCATCCATTTTACAATGCCGCGTGTGCATAAACGTCAGCGTGATTTTAACTCACCATATTTAATGTAAAACTTCGTCAAATAGGATCGAAATGAATTGCAGTTAATACCGGCGAATACTTTAAATAATATTCGATATGTGACAGGAACTAACGCAAACCCCAATATCAAAGAAACACGTAAACAAATGCCTTCTGGTGCATTACATATAGTTGTGCAATCTCCCATTTTCTAACAACTTTTTCACCCATAATTCCCAGGTATCCTGACAAATAGCACATGCATTCGATAGAAAATGAAAAGGGCTACAGTTTCCCATAGAGAATGATATAAAAAAGCACTTGCCATTTTGGATGTTCTTGGATTTTCTTAGCACAGTCAAAAACACAAACGCCAGTTATGGCGCACTCCCCACAAAAAGGTAGAGAGACGAACGATCTCTTCCCACGAAGTAGACGAAGGCAGAGGGCGCCACTAAGCGATTCACAGTTAGTCCAATCGTATTGCTTCAATCCACTTCAACCTAAAATAAGACAAAAACAAATTTCAAAAATTGCCGCTAAAAACGATGAATCTATATCCATACCAAATGATCTAGATTTGAATATAACACTTTCTTTTTAGACCCGTGGGTCTTTTATCAACTGTTCTAAATACTACTATATTATAAGTAATATTATAAAAGTTATTTACTATATTATAAGTAATATTATAAAAGTTATTTACATAAATTACAGAAGGTTTAAATTATTTTGACTTTTTTTTATAACTTAGCAAAAGTTGCTTTAAAACATTATTTCAAATTTATATAGCAATTTGACAAAATAATAATATTATAGAAGAACTTAATTTCTTGCAGAAACAAAAATTTAAAAACTTACATGTGGAACCTTGGTTATGCTTTTCGCAGTGATCGCACCAAAACTGGAAATGTTCGATGCAGTTGCTTGCTTAAATAACCATTTTCAAACTGTATATTTGGTAGGGGTAGCGGAAGTTCAGGCATTTTTCTTTCAGGGAAAGAAAGGTGATTCTTTTGAAAAAAGGTACAGTTCTTTCAAAAACGTGGGAATTTTCCAATAAAATGCTGTTTTACAATTGCCCTCAAAAAGGTTCTTCCCAGGTGTAGGTAACAATTTTCTAGGAAGAAGAAAAAAAATGCTTCTTTTGATAATCTTGCGAACGTTTTCTTCAATTTTATTACAAAACATTAATTTATAGAATTTAATAATAAGCACATTTTCTTAAAGGTTAATATTGTTTTGCTTTATTAATATGGTTATTTTTATACTGAAAACAATTTTGAGAAACATTACGTAATGATTAAACTAAAGTTGAAACGAGATTTCTATAAAATTATAATTGTTAATCTGTACTATTTCATAAATTACAGGAAGTGGACAAAATATTTAATTTTATATAATAAATATTCTATTCAAATTTTCGATTCTATTCATGTGTTTTTTTTTATGTTTTGTTTGTTTTATTACATAATTGTTGCAATAAAAATTGTTATTATATTTAATTTTTTTTTAATAAAAATTTAAAGGTATGGTAATTCATTAAATAACTTATACAATAGTTTATAAATTATTACAAATAAATAGTTGCAATAATTGTGAAATTTCCTGCAATTTTACTTTATTTAGGTATAATTTATTGTATAGGCAACCAAATTGACTTACGTATTGGAAAGAAATCTAGGTCTTAATGAACTTCTCTTTTCCCCTTCCGCTTCACATAGCTGTACACTTTTGCCAGCCATTACTTTTGTTAATTGATGATTGCCCTTTGCAATCCTAATACATTTTAATAGACACATATAGACTTTTACATTTTTCTAGCTAATTAGAGACCGAACTGATGTCGGTAGAGAGACATTGTTTCTGATCAATTCACTATATAGAGTTTCGGATGCTTGTCGATATTGATTGCATACAAAAAATATGTTAACAAGCGAACCCATAGCTGCATCTATCAGAGTCCTGCCACCCGACTCTGGCCAAATTTAAAGAGCCTAGCATTTGTCCAGATCTCAAACGACTGAGTACTGCAATGTTCGATTTCCTGCTGAACCCCATCCTCAACAACCATGGGTGCTTCACTCTAAAATCTTCGTTGCCATTCTAGTATTGCGTACGCTCTGACATGCGGGTATGTGTCTGTGTAGTGAACTTGATGTTGATGATCTCGCGTCGATGACCTATTCCTGCCGGAGCTTCCGTTTCCTCGTTATCTAGGATACCCTGGTGGCTGGGCACCCAACATAAAACAACAACTCCCCCGTCAGTTTCAATGTTTCTTATCTGAGCCAAGATTGCAACAACCCAGTGATTAGTCTTAACCGTCTTTGACTGGCTATTGTTGGACTCGTTAGCACTCTTCGAATCCGAGATTATGGCTCTCTGATCCACTATTCTTCTGAATGAATCCCTTGTCCTTGTCCATTTTAAAATATTCAGTGGGGTGAAGCGCAAGGCTCCTATGCAGATTCTCAGACACTGGTTTGGGATTCTGACAAGTTGGTCGTGCAGTAGAGGCCATATAATATCATCAGAGAGGTATAGCATAAGAGCGCTTCTTTCCGCTACCAATCAGCACCAAATCATCGGCACATGCCATGAGTTTAGTGCTGCCCACGGTCGTCCTGTGGATATTACGTCGACAGTTTCTGTCTCTGGTTAGTGCAATAACTATATTGACTAACCGAGGAGGGAGCTGGTAGCTCTAGAGTTCCCGCATTAGAATATTCGATGCTATGTTGTTGTATGCGGCTCTGATATCCAAGAACACAACAATTAGATCCTTCCCAGCCGCGAGTTCTCGATAAATTTCCGCCACTCCATAAATGTTGTCCAATGTGCTTCTAACTCTGAGAAACCAGCAAAAGTAGGTTCAAATACGTTATTTATTTCGCACCAGCGGTCTAGACGCTTTTTGATCAGAAACTCTTTCTTATGCATGATAATAAAGTGATCGGTCTGTAGTTGATTGTCTCCTGTGGTGCGAATCCTCGCTTTAAAATCGGCACTATGTGTGCCTCCTTTCATCATACGGTATGAGACCCTATCAAGAACAACCGCTTTTGCGGATTTTACTAAAAGTTCCAATTCTGAGAGTGTAGAAGGTTTTGTGAGATCGGTAGTGATACGACCTCTGGTTCAAAACTTGGTGGGGTAAGTGCAACGAGGAAATCTTGTCTCCATTTGTTGTCTCCATTGACAATTGTTGACTTACGATTGAACCTTCTAATCTTCTTCCAAATACCAGCGGCTGATATCTCCCTCCCTATTTATATTTTGGACGATTTTATGGGGTGGTAAAAGTCTGAATCAGCTGTAAATATCACAGTTGATGCTTCTTGCAGAAGAAATGGGATGGAAATAGAGGGGGGATTGAGTTCTTAATATATATGCGAATGTTTGCTTATTGGACATTTGTTCGGTTGGTACGTCGCTAGGCACAGAGTCTTGTCTATATAGGATTGTAGGAAATGCACGACTATATTGACCCCTCGACGAGTTTTTATCTGTTAGCTTGTTGGTAAATTTGTCTGCCTCGTAGAAAAGACATAAGCAATTAACCATGTCCTCTTTAAAGGTTTTCTGACTAAGGTATTTTATGCAGACTTTATCAGCTAGGCGAAGATTTTGTTCATTGGTTAAATGTGCTCTTCTACAGTACAGACAAGTAGGATTGTCTTTGTTGGGGAATAGATTCAGACTGTGGTCTTTGGCGCATGCTGGTCAACGTATGTTTGAACTATTGAAAATAGCAGTGACACCCTAAGCATTGGATAACCCTATGCACGTACAACTCCACCACTCTATTGTTATAAGATATATTAATGTGTTTCGGAAGCCTCTTACCATAGAAAGTACTTATTAATGAATTACTCGGCACATAAATTGTACTACCGTCCTCATTGATCAATTTCCCATTTATCCTTTCGATCTTTATGATATTAATTCCATCTGCGCATCTTTAATTTCCTTCACGAGTTATGCTTCGGAAAAGCCTCTATCTATATTACGAACAATTCCTTTGCAATGTACTCTTTCAGTTTTTCGTTACTAAGAAACGATAATCTCAAAAATATGTTAGCAATTTCAGCTAAATTACACTTTACTTATAAATTTTAAGTGGCACATCATGACTTTGTGATGCCCTAGGCGCAACCTGAGAATGAGATGATTCATTAATATAAACAAAGCAGAAAATCATAACGTTTTTTAATTTTGGAATAAAAAATATTCTTAGGTACTAGAAAAAAAAACACATTCTTAGGTAAAAAAAAATACACAATAAAGATGAACAGTGTTCGAGAGGTGCTCGTTTAAAGTGGAACTTCCACAATCTTACAATTGAACAACATCATTTTCTATAAACATAGGTGACAAATTGCTCAGACGTAATTGACTCATTGAATTAAGTAAATAATTTTTAACCCGTTTAAGTACGGATAATGAACGTTCACCACTTGCATTGCAGATAGACATTGTCAAAAAGAATCTCAAAATAGTTTCTACATTGGGAAACGTAGACTACAGTCCGTCAATTAATAATTTATATATATCGATGTTTAATGTCGTATTTCAACGATAATTCACACATTCAGTCATTTCATCGCTACTCATTTTATCATTTAAAAAAAAAACTTGAAAATCGTTCAAAACATCGCTGTAGACAGTGGATCTCCTGAATACATCACATATTAATTTATGTATATTAACTATAAACTGCAATGTTCCTTTTTTTTACATCATTATTTTTCTTCAATCATATATTCAAATTTTTGTCTTGCGTCCTTTATAAAATCGGAAAGATATTTCTGAAGATTTTCCCCATGGAGTAAATTCCATCCTCTGCAACAGTTTGTCCCACAATACAGTCATTAAGGCTATTTCATAATTATCATTTTTTGCCTCTAAGTTACTCATTGGTTTTTACGTTTTGCTTATAGCGGATGTCTAGACATCGGCTAAATGGATGAATTGTTGTCTTCTGAGGGTTCTAAATTAATCGTAAATAGACCTACGAAGAAAAAGAAAATCCATATTCTTAAATTTGATTAATTCTAAGACTGTGTCTTTAATCTGGAAGGGAATTTGGATCGATTTACCCGACAGTGTCTTTTATTATTATAAATTTCTACGATAACTTTTATTTATTTCGATATAGTCGGGATTTTGATTGTCGGGATTATGGTAGTCGGAATTTTGACATAGTCGGGATTTTAAGCGTCGGAATTTCGAATGTCGGGATTTCGATACACTCGAGTTTTCGAACGTCGGGATTTCAATATTCGATTGTCTGGGTTGCGATATAGAATATGTTTATAGACCGCATGTAGGGAATATGGAATAGAATCACACTAGGAAGTGACTTATTCCGCTGCTGCTAGATGTCGGTCCCGGACACACGTGCACTCACGATTGCTAGAGACGAACTAGTCTATAGGATTTATGTTAACATATATTATCATGATACAAATATATTATAACAATCAATGGTTCTTTGTATCATAAAATCTGATGGGATTTTCTCTTATCAATAATAAAAGTCTATTGTGTACCAAAAGGATAGAAGAAAGAAATTAATGAAATTTAGAATTTCAAGTATTTTGCATAAATCAATTGGAATAATTATAATAGCTATTTTGTCAATTGTTATCTAATTAATCCGAGTACCAACTGAAAATAGGATACTAAAATAAATATGTTATGATAGTGATAGCCACTCGGTAAAACAATGCTAATTTTAGACTTGTCATAATTGATGACTATGATAGTACACTTCAATATCGATTATGTCATTAATATGAAACAACAATTATATTTCATTTTTGAATGAATAATAGTGTAAAATAAATTATCTATTTTCTAAATAAAAACCTTTAGCGGTTGCATATTTAAAAAAAATGTTGATTTAATATTCAATATTTATTGCGGCTAATTTAGTCTAGATCTCCGCTCAATCAAACAGTGTTAATCCAGGGCCCCCAAAATGTGTTAGCCCAGGGCCCCCGAAGTTAACGATTTGCCGCTGCTATTGAGCACTGGTTTTCTTCCATCCCCTTAATAAATCTTCTTATTTTACTAAATTAATTAGTTATCATCAATTTTGTGTCATGTAGATATAAAAGTATCACCTTTCTATACTAGTTAACTTATAAACAAATTCAATTTAGTTTATTCAATGTGGTAGGTTTAGATAATAACATGATTTTATAATTTTTGTCGTTAGACTGCAGTTTTCTCTATCCGCGATAGTTCATATCGTTTTATATTGGAAATGCTTTAGTATTGCAATGCCGGCTTTTTTCTTTGAAGCCTATTGAAACGAGACTTATTTTATTAATAATTATTTTAAATTAAAAAAGAAACATACATTACATTTATGTAATCGTAACAGAATATAGACCTGCAACACTTTGTAAAGTACAGATCTTTTTTCGTCTTAAAAGTGATATTGTTAAAAAAGAATAAGATGATTATTATCAAAAATACTAACATCAAATATTACACAGATATTTAAATGATTTGAAACTTAATGATTTTAAATATTTCACCGATGTTCGGTAGATTATCACATCCAAGTACTTTATCTTTAGGTAAACACCATGCATCATGTATCTTACAGTGTATTCGACTTTTTTTGTATTCAACGGTTAAGTAAGTTAAGTAATAATACATTTTTAAATAACGTATCTCATATCTATGAATAACTCGGAATATTTCCCAGACGGCTAGGACAGCTTGTTATTGGTCTTCAATTACATACAATCTTATCTAAAGCAATTGAATTAGCGCTGGAACAAAAAAAATCATTTATATTTATATATAACTTGATCTGATGTCAGCAGTACTGTTATGTTTTATTTTCTTTATTGCGTCCATTTAAAACAAAACGTTACACAATTCATCAAGAGAAACTGCATAGAACAATATTTATTTTATATTATATTAATGCAATGAGAAACTAAACCATATACAAATATTGTTTGCCATGAACGATGTTTTCTTGTGTGATTTTTTTTTTTGCTTAAAAACGTTAATTATTAATTAAACAGTGTTGTTATACTTAATGTTATTTAGTTAAGCACGTTATTGTAGTTTGGATCTGGTTTTGCTCTGAGTTTTCTCATTACTGGTAATCGGCTAAGATGCTTTAAATCGTGTGTGTTTTGTGTATGTGCAAGGTGTACCTGTTCAGGCATTTAATTGATATCTATATAAAATGCAACATAAAATGCGTAACTTTAAACAAATTATTATGATTTTTTGTTAGTTTTTAATATAAAATAAAGATATATTCTTTGTAGTTATATCATTGCTATTTGTTTTGACTTTCAAATAGTTATTTGCTTTGTCTCTGCAATTAAAATTTTGACACGGAATATCAATGTAGTTCATCGGCAGATAATAATCATAATCTGACAGAAATATAACAGCTTTTGACGTACTTTTTAGATAATTTAAAAAAAACAACTATTTTTTCTGGATATGTGTCAAGGTCAATCACATTCCTATCAGTCCGAATTTGTACTAAATGCATTTGCAATTATCCGCGCAAACAATTCACTTTCAAGTACCTTCAATCAGCAAACATTAATCCTGATAATGCTGTACGCCATTGCTAATTTTACGATTACTCATTCACATTTTCTCTCTACAACCATTATATTTAGGCACCTGCAAATAGTCATGAAATGCGTTCGTTATATTATCCATACTACATATATTGTTAACATAAAACACTTACCTTTTTGATACCATATAGTATAAAAAGTTTATATTAAATTTTTTAAATTTGTTTTCAGTTTATTTTTCTCGCACGAAAATTATTAGAGATAAAATAGTTTATTTGATTACTATTGAATAATAATTGGAAATATCGTGTACGATTCCAATTTGAAGTATGGGCATTTTTGTAAATATCTGACGAATGAAGCTTATGATTAATACCTTTTTACAATTTGTACAAAAAAAGGCATATTGCACTAGCCATAAAAGTATTTCGTCGATGCTGACATCCCACCATACTGTTTTTAGAATATAAAAAATATAGTCCATATATATATATAAACATTTTATCATATAATCGCAATGATGCAGATAAATTCGTCAATTGCACTTTACATGATTGTAACACCAATTTATTATTGATTGAGCAGGCCTGTGATAAATATCCCGTATCGATCTCGAAGAACAAGAAGTGCAAATATATTTCTTTGGTGCGATGGCTGCTATCGAGGAGAAAGATGAGAGCAAAGAGGAATCCAGTGGAATGAGCTGCTGTGATAGAGTGAAGTGGTTCATACAAAATGTGACCGTGGAACCGCTGATGCTCTGCTACATCTTACCCAGCGTGCTGGCGGAGTTGGCGATGCAAAACTTGAATTTGGAAAAAGCGTGCAGAGTCGATTTGCAATATGATAATAGCACGTGCGATGCTATGTACGTTAGGAACGCGACGGGATACACGAAGGACGAAGAAGCTACGGTTCAGAAACTCGTGGCTACTATGACAGCCATCCGGAATATCTTCCAGAGCATTCTTCCTTGCATCGTGCTGGTATTCATAGGATCTTGGAGCGACAGATATAAAAGACGACTTCCGTGCATTCTAATTCCAATAGCAGGAGAGATATTCGCAATCATTGGATTCATTTTGCTCACCTACTTCTTCTACGAGCTTCCGATCATCTTCAATATTTTAGTGCACGGTATCATTCCGGGATTATCGGGAGGTTGGGCCGTCATGTTTATGGGTGCGAACGCGTACATCTGTGACATCTCCAGCATTGAAACAAGAACCGTGAGGATCGGAGCCTTGACCATCTTGTCTAACGCTTCGATTCCAATTGGAATAGCCGTGAGCGGGATACTCCTGATGAACTTCGGTTTCTACGTGACTTTCAGCTTTGCGTTGGGTTTGCTGACAATTGGATTCTTCTACGGAATGTTCGTCGTTAAAGAAAACTCCAAGGAATTCGACTTCAATAAGAAACAACGTTTTGCGTGTTTGAGAGATTTCTTCAAATTCAGTTACGTGAAGGAAACGATGGTTGTTGCCTTTAAGGCTAGAGAGAAAAATTTTCGAAGCAGGATCATGGTTTGCTTACTTTTGATTATGCTGATCGTGGGCCCTCTTCATGGTAAAAGCAATTTTACAAAAATAATAATCAACAAATAATAATTTATTTCTTTATTTATTAGGAGAAATGACTGTGATGTATCTATTTTTAAGATACAAATTTGGATGGAACGAAACAGACTACGGTATATTTTTAACTGTCCATTTCTTAATACAAATTAGTGGTACGTAAAGAGTATTAAAGAAGAACAATAATTTTCATTCAATTAACAACAATTAATTTGTATTTAGGTACTGCTTTTTCCTTGTACATCCTCTCCAAAAGATTTAAAATTCACGATGCCGTCATTGGAGCTCTTGCAGCATTTTGCAAAGTCGTAGCTTGCATCGTTATGGCCTTTGCACCCACAGCAATTTACTTTTATTTAGGTAAATCAATTAGCATTTCAATTTATCAACTATTTTTAACAACCACATTTTTAGGTATCGCTATTGAAGCTTTACACGGTGCCTCCTTCGTAGCAATGAGAGCAATCATCTCTAAGCTGGTACCGCCGAACGAGTTAGGTAATTCCTAACAAAATAATAAGAAATATCAAATGACATGAATTTAATTTCAGGCAAGGTTTATTCACTGATGGGAGCTTCGGAAGCACTGATGCCGTTGATCTATGGTCCACTTTTCGGATTGATTTATAGACAAACAATTGATATCTTCCCCAGTGCATTTTATTTTATTGGAGCTATTTTGACAGCGCCATGCATTTTCATCTTTCTGTATGTTAAATTATTTACAGTTCACCTGAACTTACCACAATAATTATTTATTATTTTTTTAAGGTGGTTGTATAACCAGTACAAGCTTGATGATGCCCAAAAAGAGAAAGAAGTTGAATTGGCTGTAGAACTTTTAGCAATAACTGAAGCCGACGCCACCGTGAACACTTAGTTAATATATTGTTTTTCCCTTTATCTTAAATCACGATTATATAGTTCATGATTCTCTGTGATAGTAGAATATGCTTTTATAATTGGGAAGGTACAAACTATTATTATTATTATTATTGTGTTCATTTTTTTAATAAATTTTCGAAATTTTTTGTATTATATTTAGAATTGGTATTTTTATTTTTAACCTTATCTGTAATTATGTTCTTTTATTGGAGTTTATTACATCGATTGCAATATCTACGAATTGTTTATAAGGTTCTTCAGTTGTATTAATGAGTAATTAAGACTTAATACTTAAATAGATCTTTTCTCTTCCAATCCATCCTATAATAAATTATCTAAAAGATTATACGTACAAACATATATTCACCTGTAGCGCTAACTACTAAGATTAAAGTATGAAATAAAATAAACAGAATAAATTACGTACTTTAAAATTCTGTCATACACAGATGGTCGTCACAATTATTTGTAGAAAAAAAAAAGAATCAAATAAACGTATTTATGATAAAATTGTATTATTCAGTTAGAACTTCCTTAGTTTTATCAAAAAACTAACATTGGTGTTTAAATATAATTAATCTCATTTCGTTGACCAATGTCACAACCAGTGGACTGTAGGAAAATATTTTTCATATAGAAATTGTAATTATTTTAAAAACTATTAAAGCGTACGCAAAATTAGATTTCTTAAATCTTTAGCAACATAGAGTGAAAAACAACAGAAGACAATTTTAGTTTTCTTATCTGCTATATTTATTTATATTCTATCTCCTGAATGGTATGCAATGTGCGTAAAAAAAATAAACAACTAACAATCATAAAATATACAAACAGTAAATTTAAAAACAAACCTAAAAGCTATTAATATTTTGTTTTTACTATATTTTCAATATCACTAAAGTGGTGCATCTCTTGTATGCCTTAATTACAAGCAATTGAATTTCTTTTAAAGTATAATTATTATGTTTTAATTAAATTGGAATTAGCATGCAACAAATTAAAAAGAAACAATAATAAAATATGGTAAACAGTAAATTTCATGAGCATTATTTTAAATTTAATACTGGTCTTCCCCCAATGAATCTTCCTCGTCGCCACCTGAATCGGCGCCAACTTCTTCGTAATCCTTCTCCAAAGCGGCCAAATCTTCGCGAGCCTCGGAGAATTCTCCTTCTTCCATGCCCTCTCCCACGTACCAATGGACAAAAGCCCTTTTGGCATACATCAAATCGAACTTGTGGTTCAACCTGGCCCAAGCGTCTGCAATTGCTGTGGTATTTGATAACATACATACGGCTCTTTGTACCTGGCGTTACAGATGTTATTATTTATTGTTAAGTATTAGGTAGGTTGCTTACTTTTGCCAAATCTCCTCCAGGTACTACGGTGGGTGGTTGATAGTTAATACCAACTTTAAATCCGGTTGGACACCAATCGACAAATTGAATGGTTCTTCGAGTTTTAATTGTCCCGATGGCCGCGTTCACATCTTTCGGAACGACGTCTCCTCTGTACAGCATGCAGCAAGCCATGTACTTTCCTCGACGAGGATCACATTTCACCATCTATATGGCAAAGTTTAATCACTGATTTTCTTCTTGAAATAGGTATTACTCACCTGGTTGTTGGGTTCGAAGCACGCGTTTGTGATTTCGGCTACTGAGATTTGTTCGTGGTAGGCTTTCGCTGCTGAAATGATTGGTGCATAAGTCACCAATGGGAAATGTATACGTGGATAAGGAACTAAATTCGTTTGGAATTCCGTAAGATCGACGTTCATGGCTCCATCGAATCTAAAAATGTTTTGTATATGTTACATTTTATGTTTTTAACAACATGTTTTGATTTTTTTTTGGAGATTCACCTCAAAGATGCGGTCGTAGATGAAACGATCTGACTGATGAGTCTGTTGAGATTCAAGTATCCTGGTCTAGGGATATCCAAATTCTTCAAGCAGATATCGTAGATTGCTTCATTGTCTACCATAAAGGCGCAATCGGAGTGTTCAAGGGTGGTGTGCGTGGTAAGGATCGAATTGTAGGGCTCCACCACAGCAGTTGAGACCTGAGGCGCCGGGTAAACGGCAAATTCCAGTTTGCTCTTCTTTCCGTAATCCACTGACAACCTTTCCATCAAAAGGGAAGTAAAACCGGAACCGGTCCCTCCTCCGAAAGAGTGGAAGATCAGGAAACCCTGGAGTCCTTGACATTGATCCGCAAGTTTGCGAATCCTATCAGATACCTGATCGATGAGCTCTTTCCCGATGGTGTAATGACCACGAGCGTAATTGTTGGCTGCATCTTCCTTTCCGGTTATCAACTGCTCTGGATGGTACAGTTCACGATAAGGACCCACCCTTACTGAATCTAAAGTGAGAATTAATTATTTAGCACCTCGATCCAAAGTTAATTCGTCCTTATATGTATCTACCTACGACCGTTGGTTCAAGATCCACAAAAACAGATCTGGGGACGTGTTTCCCGGAACCGGTGGATGAGAAGAAAGTGTTGAAGCTATCATCATTAACTTTCTTTTCTTTCAAATATTCCTCGTTGAAATAACCATCTTTCTTTAAGCCGTGTTCTAAACAATACAACTCCCAACAGGCATTGCCTATTTGAACACCAGCTTGGCCGACGTGCACGGAAATTACTTCACGCTACAATTAAAAGGAAGAAAACAAAATTATTTCTTACTATAATATTAATAGCAAAAAAAAAACTTTTCTACAATGAAATGCAAAACGACAAACGAATCGTATTTTTTGTGGTACAATGTGGTGAAGTGTATTTAAAATACAGTAATTGAAGGTTTGCTATTTAAATAAGAAATATTTTCTGATTAATGTGAACTTACCATTTTTTCAGTAAAAAAACGTTGACCGAATATAAAATTATTTTCTAATGTAGAGATTAAATCGTCGGTTGGAGGTGATGGATTCTTCAGTACCGGTCTACGGTAAGTGACTGGAGTTGAGCGCGCAAATCTACCAGTACACCTTTCGTCTTGCGCCCCCCTCGACGGTTTTGCAGCTTCTTTTTGTAAGTATAAAGAAAAGGGGATTTACTTTGTGCTTTGAATTTAATATTTATATATACCTATGAACTGTACTAAAATATTTATCATATAATACAATGTATTTTTTTAGAAATTGTAATATATTTTTAAAATTATTATAGTGTATGGAAAATTAGATTTGCTAAGTCTTTAGCTAATTTTAGAAAAAATAAATTGAAAAATAACTGAACTCAATTATAGAATTCTTATCTGCTGTATTTATTTATATTCTATCTTCTGAATGTTACGCAATGTAATTAACAAAAAGAAACAACGAACAATCATAAAATATACAAACAGTAAATTTAAAACCAAAACTAAAAAGTTATTAATTTTTTTTTTACAAAATTTTCAATATCACTAAAGTGATGCATCTCTTGTATGCCTTAATTACAAGTAATTGAATTATTTTTTTGTAGTATAATTATTATGTTTTAACTTAGAATGGAATTAGCATGCAACAAATTAAAAAGAAACAATAATAAAATATGGTAAAAAGTAAATTTCACGAGCATTATTTCAAATTTAAAACTGATCTTCCCCCAATGAATCTTCCTCGTCGCCACCGGAATCGGCGCCAACTTCTTCGTAATCCTTCTCCAAAGCAGCTAAATCTTCGCGAGCCTCGGAGAATTCTCCTTCTTCCATGCCCTCTCCCACGTACCAATGGACGAAAGCCCTTTTAGCATACATCAAATCGAACTTATGATTTAATCTAGCCCAAGCGTCGGCGATGGCTGTGGTATTGGATAACATGCATACGGCTCGTTGTACCTGGCGTAACAGATGTTATTATTTATTGTTAAGTATTAGGTGGGTTGCTTACCTTAGCCAAATCTCCGCCAGGTACTACAGTGGGTGGTTGATAGTTAATACCAACTTTGAATCCAGTTGGACACCAATCAACAAATTGAATGGTTCTTCTAGTTTTGATTGTGGCGATGGCCGCGTTCACATCTTTCGGAACGACATCTCCTCTGTACAGCATGCAGCAAGCCATGTACTTTCCTCGGCGAGGATCACATTTCACCATCTATATGGCAAAGTTTAATCACTGATTTTCTTCTTGAAATAGGTATTACTCACCTGGTTGTTGGGTTCGAAGCACGCATTTGTGATTTCGGCTACTGAGATTTGTTCGTGGTAGGCTTTCGCTGCTGAAATGATTGGTGCATAAGTCACTAATGGGAAATGTATACGTGGGTATGGAACCAAATTCGTTTGGAATTCCGTAAGATCGACGTTCATGGCTCCATCGAATCTAAAAAAATGTTGTATTTGTTATATTTTATGTTTTTAACAACATTTTTTGATTTTTTTTTGGGAAATTCACCTCAAAGATGCGGTCGTAGATGAAACGATCTGACCGATGAGCCTATTCAGATTCAAGTATCCGGGTCTGGGGATATCCAAATTCTTCAAGCAGATATCGTAGATTGCTTCATTGTCTACCATGAAGGCGCAATCGGAGTGTTCAAGGGTAGTGTGCGTGGTAAGGATCGAATTGTACGGTTCCACCACAGCAGTTGAGACCTGAGGTGCCGGGTAAATGGCGAATTCTAGTTTGCTCTTCTTTCCGTAATCTACTGACAACCTTTCCATCAAAAGGGAAGTAAAACCGGAACCGGTTCCTCCTCCGAAAGAATGGAAGATCAGGAAACCCTGAAGTCCTTGACATTGATCCGCCAGTTTGCGAATCCTATCAGATACCTGATCGATGAGCTCTTTCCCGATGGTGTAATGACCACGAGCGTAATTGTTGGCTGCATCTTCTTTTCCGGTTATCAACTGCTCTGGATGGTAAAGTTCACGATAAGGACCCACCCTTACAGAATCTAAAGTGAGAATTTGTCATATAGCACTTCGATCTAAAGTTAATTCGTCCTTTTATATATTTACCTACGACCGTTGGTTCAAGATCCACAAAAACAGATCTGGGAACGTGCTTTCCGGAACCGGTGGGTGAGAAGAAAGTATTAAAGCTATCATCGTCACTTTTCTTCTCTTTCAGATATTCCTCGTTGAAAAATCCATCTTTCTTTAAGCCGTGTTCTAAACAATACAACTCCCAACAGGCATTGCCGATTTGGACACCAGCTTGGCCGACGTGCACGGAAATTACTTCACGCTTCAATTAAAAGGAAGAAAACAAAATCATTTCTTAATATATAATAAAAAAAACTTCGCTACATTGAAATGCGAAGCGACAAACGAAACGTAATTTTTGTGAAATATATTTGTAATTGAAGTTTTGCTATTTAAATAAGAAATATTTTATGAGTAATGTGAACTTACCATTTTTTTATTAAAGGAACTTTGACCGAATTTAAAATTATTATCTAGCGTAGAGATTAAATCGTCAGTTGGAGGTGATTGATTCTTCAGCAGCGGTGTACGGTAAGTGACTGAATTTGTGCGAGTAAATCTACCAGTACACCTTTCGTCTTGTGCCCCCTTCAACGGTTTTGCAGCTCCTTTTTGTATGAATAAAGAAAAGGGGATTTACTTTGTGCATTGAATTTCGATACAAAAGTTTTCCATCCTCTACTTCTCCCTGTATATTTCTCTCTATCTCTCTCCTCTTTGTAAAATAATTCATATTCAAGTTCATTCTTCAAATATATAGGTCTTCATACAGACTGCATGGAAACTTATAAAACATAAGTCGTCAAACTATTTATAACTAACGTTATGAAGGAATGCAAGAATTGAATGGATTTTAATCGTTTAATATTATTTATTAGCATTGATAATAATAATTTACACATCATAATATGATTATTATTCACTTCGAAATTGAAAAAACAAACACATGTTGTTACTTTATTTCTTGATATTACTTTATTATTTAAAATTTAATGTATATAAAAGATCGATTATTATATTGAGTTAATAAATATTATTATGCTGCGCTATTTGTACCCTTTGCAGTAATGGACATGTCTTTCGATTCTTTCAGGGAAGAAGGTTCTTCCGCATTTCGGACATGGCACCAATCCATTCAGATGATTCTCCCATATCCTGTCGAACGTGCCGATAAAATCAACGTTTCCGGACGCTGCAAACAGAAATTAAACTTTCACCTAGAACCAACAATTGCAAATCAATGAAGTAGAAAGAGAACAATAATGGTTGAGTGTATATTTCACATTAATACTGCACACATCTTTACAAACTCTGCACTAAAAAAAAATAAATTCATGTAGATCGTAAGTAATAGGAAAGGCCAAACCGGGAGATGTAGGATTTGCTAATAGAGAGGAGTCTCAGAAGGTTTTCAAGGGCTTAGTTGGCCCCTTGCAGTTTCTTTCGTGTACATCGACTCTATCCGGATTGAAGGTGCGATTGCAATGTTGGCAGGGCACCAATTGGCTAAGATGAGTATGCCAATTGGTTTCCTCCATAGCAGCGAAGTCAATTTTCCCATCCTCTGAAAGAAAATAGTTTCACATTGGAAAACGTTACTTTTCGATATCTCAAAAGATGTGCTCGCTTATATGAGATGCTGTGAACTAAAGCAAGAACGAATTGTAGAGTTTTCAATGTTGATTTGTTTGAAGAAAGACGTTTACATGAAAGGGCGTATAACGAAGTGATCCAAATGTTGTGTGGCAGAGATTAATGGTATTGCATAAGAGGAACCTGGAAATACTTACGTGTAAACTTGATGTCCGGCTTCAAAGGGACCTGTCTTCTCTTGTTAGGTGGAAGTTTATCGTTCTCCAAAGTCCACTTCTTGAGACATTGAGGCTCGTGTATGTAAATCGAGCTTACACCAAACAAACGGCCGCACAGGTAGCAAGGAAACATAGGCGGCTTCCTTCCTGACGTTGGTCGTTTGTTCTCCGGTTTCGGAGGGATCTCTTTTGTCTTCACGGAAACCGCGATGTCTGCAAAACGACAGGATTTAAATGAAGGTACAAACAAGGGTATACTTTACTAGCAGCACCTTTCGCCATCGGTTCGCGTTGTTTTGCTGGCAAGTCATCGTTTTGAATGTGCCATTTCTTCAAGCATTGGGGTTCGTGAATTTTTATGGATTTGGTGCCGAAGAGTTTTCCGCATACCGAGCACTTCACCGTCAGCGGTTGCTGGGACTTTGCGTTTGAGTAATTTCGCAACGGTTCATTGTTGGATTTCATCTGAAATGACAAACCAAACAATGAAATATTTGTTAGTGATAAATATAAATATGCGACCGTTTAAATTAATTACTCCATTCATTCATATTAGTATAAATAGTATTTAATGATAACGTAAGATAATCATACATTAGCCTCCCGAATAACGCGCTTAATAAGTTAAGCGTTATAGAAAATCGTGTTATACGAGAATTGCGTTAAATAAAAAAGTCTTCTCAATATTTTTAGCGCGTTGTACAAATGCATTATATGAGAGTCTACTGTATAGTATAGTTACTATATTTAATCGTAAATTAAATTATCTCAATATATATATTCAGAAATGGCAAAGAGTTAACGATCATTGATGCAAGAAATACTGTCTTTATCAAGTCTTCATTGACCAATGCTTTTTATCTTAATATATTACATAGATATATTATTAATCATTTCTACGATTGCAGGCAAATATAAGAACTTAGATGTTGTTATAATTATATAATTTCATTATTTGTCCTAAAACTGCATGTACATAATTTATTAATAAAACATATATTGAATGTATGATGTACAGAGATAGTCAGAGATTTGTTCGGACAAGCTATTCACAGCATAATATTCCATTACAATCATGTAAATAAAATGAAATATGTAATTGTGAAGCTGATATTGCTCGGTTTATTACAAGTCAATGGCAAATCGGACCTTTGAACAATGCCTTTATAATAATTAGTTATCTTACGGCTTGAGCAAACAAACGTCTGTATACATGCATGCGTCGGCCGCTTCTTAATAAAAAGGGATTACATAAAAACGACTATTTTGGTCTTTGTAAACATTTTCGAATACAGGGTCGCAGGTAATCCGAAAGTTAAACAACAAAACTACCCATGCGCAATTTTGCGAAAACTAATTATCATTGTTATGTATCATAATTACATTTTCATTACAGATTCGAAAATAAAATATAATCAGGCTGTTTACAGAGTAGATCGGCCATAAATCATATTTAAATAGCCAAGACAAACAATTGATAGGGTAACATTTAAATAAATAAACTGAAATGGGCGTTGATAATAATTGTTCCTCCTCCCTCTGCGTTCCAATGATAACTTTCTTCAAGTGGAAAAGTCATTCCATTATTGACTATCGAGAAGAGAGAATGTGTTTAGTAAGTTGGTGAGAGCTTTTATTAATATTATAGTAGTAGAACGAGGCGATGGCGTTGACGAAGTCGAAGAGTATAGAAGCGGAGCTTCAGACGATGGCTCTGGATGCAGCGGATTCAGAGGATACGGTGCAGCTGACTTTTTGCCAGAAAGCCAAGCTGGTCTTCACAAATATATCAGTGGAGCCGATATTGGTATGTTACACTCTTCCTAGCGTGATGTCCAGTTTGGCAGTGCAGAATCTGAACTTGGAAAAGGCCTGTCGCGTGGATTTAGCATTGAATGGGACAGTCTGTGATGCTCTGGCCGACAGAAATAGTTCTGGTTATACGGAAATAGAAGAAATTGAAGTTCAGAAGCTCGTTGCAACGGCGATGGCATGGAAGAACGTCATACAAAGTATGATCCCGGCGTTGTTGCTCATGTTCCTCGGTTCATGGAGCGATCGTCACAATAGAAGGAAGCCTTGCATCCTGTATCCGATATTGGGAGAAATCGCGGCCGGTTTTGTATTGATCCTATGCACCTATTATTTTTACGAACTATCAATTATGTACGTCGTATTGGCTGAATCGATTCCTGTCGCAATCACTGGCGGATGGTTCTCCATGTTCATGGGTGTCTTCAGTTACATAAGCAGCGTTTCAAGCACCGAGACGCGCACTTTGCGAATCGGCGCTGTAAATTTGTTCTCCAACGTCAGTTTGACCATTGGAATAGCGCTCAGTGGTATCCTCTACAAGCAGATAGGTTTCTATGGGGTCTTCTCCTTGGCAGTGGGCATGTATACACTCGGTTTCTTGTATGGATCGTTTAACGTGAAGGAATGCCCGGATAATCCGGATCAGGAACAGAACGAGGTGGTGGTAAACAAAGGCTTTTTCGCCGATTTCTTCGACATGAAGCACGTCAAGGATACGCTGGCTGTGGCGTTCAAGCAGGGCGCCAGAAACAGGAAGAAGAGAATTTGCACAATCATGATTTTAGTTATGGTCATCATAGGCCCCATGCACGGTAAATAACATTTTTTATACTTAACAAACAAAACATCATTATTATATTCTCAGAAATCGAGTAAATCTGTCCGTAAACACTGCATCTTAATAACATTCACGTGTTAACTAATTAAATATAAATTAGTGGCAGAAAATAATAAGATACGTGGATTATATATAATTTGTGTTTAATTAAATATCTAGCTGAGCAAATAATTTAATTAGTTGCATATAATAAATCATTTTCGTTACGTTCAAAATATACGTTTCGAAGCCATTGATATTAATTAATTCTTTAAATAAACAATAACAGAATAAGCATAAATAACCGATAACATTAAGACTCAATAAAAATTGTTGATATTATTGAGCGCAAGTAAATATGTTTATTCAACTCTAATTATTATTATTGATTTTTTTTAGGTGAAATGAACGTTATGTATTTATTTGTTAGATACAAATTCCAATGGAGCGAAATCGATTACAGTATTTACTCAACATTTAACTTCGTTGCCCACATGACAGGTAAAATTATTTTTGAAAATTTAAAAAAAAACTAATATAATTAAAAAATGTCTTTGCAGGTACTTTGTTCTCATTAGGATTCTTCTCGAAATACCTCAAATTGGACGATTCAATTTTGGGTATGATCTCGAACATGAGCAAAATCTTAGCGTGCTTAGTGTTCGCATTCGCCGGTTCGTCGACTGTTTTCTACATGGGTAAATATCTCTAAAACACTCAGAAATGAAGTAAAATACTAAAAATTGTGTTTAATTTACAGGTGCTATTGTTGAAATGTTCAATGGAACATCTTTCATTGCAATGAGATCCATCATCTCGAAGCTGGTTCCTCCAGATGAATTAGGTAATGATTTCGTTAAATCTTATTATTCGTTTAATTAAGAGTTTTTATATTTGTAGGAAAAATTTATTCACTCTTCGGTGTCTCTGAAGCGCTGATGCCTTTGGTGTATGGACCCATGTACAGTATAGTATACAGAAACACGATCAACTATCTTCCCGGAGCGTTCTTCCTAGTTGGCGGATTTCTCACAATACCATCAGTATTGATTTTCTTGTAAGTTGGTTTATCTAATTTATAAAAATAATCTCTAACTTTTTTCAAATTTTCAGTTGGCTTTATACCGAACATAAAAAAGACCAGCTAGAGGACGAATTGAATAAGAAGCACGAGATGGAACCATTGAATAAAAACAATGGAATGATTATCGAAGAAATTATTATAAATACGAGCAAACACTCAATCAATGCAGAGACCACCGAAACAAACTAAATCATTTCATATGTAATTTTATATGTTAAAGTTAAGTTCAAAAAGTTTCTCGTCGATATCACGTGCCTGATGTAATATCGATGTCAAATCTATGTTTATTTTGTTTATTTTATAATCAATTGTTATTATTATATTATTTATTAGAAAATAGATAAATTCTGATAAGATTGCGCGCTGTTCTAAGTGTGTTAAATATTGTAATTCTTTTGTAAATAAAGAACGGTAAATAATGAGCGGCAGATAATCTTCTCTCTTTCTTTTTTAATGAAATATATGTCATTTGTATTGCTTCACAATTGAATTTCTTTAAACTCTCACAATAAAAAAATAGCCATCGCCGAGTGTTTTGATTTAGAAATGTTAGTCAATACTTCATACTTACAAATCCTTGTAGAGGTGCTTTGCAGCTTTTCTGATGCACAAGCAAACGGTCCGGATAGAACGTTCGTCCACAATTTTGACAAGCCGTTAGAGCTGCCTAAAATAAATAAAATAATGTCAATCAAAATGCAAATATAAATTCATTATATAAAAACTTAAACAAATATATAAGAGACAATTACAATTCCAGTGGCGTAGCTACACTATTATAACAAATACAATTACATATACAGTGGTACCTCGCTTAACGAGCATAATCCGTTCCAAAATTTCCGGATTTTTACTCGTATAGTGAAACAATTTTCCCCATATAAACTAATGTAATATAAGATAATGCGTTCCATTTTCGAGTCATTTTTCTTACAATTTATTTTGCTCGTTAAGCGAGGTTCCACTGTATTTTATTTTCAGAAAGAGTATACAAAATATGGCTTTTTATATGTATATACATTGCAGTTTATTTAATTACTTTGTATAACAACAATTTTACGCTTAGGTTAAATCCAGACTTTACGGAAAAAAATAATAAATAAATTTCCCAGGTTTTTTGTTACCTGTTGATGCGAAAGAAATTGATAAGCAGACTTAAGCTTATCAATTTCTTGCTACGTCACTGCTTAATCATGTTATTATAGCAGCGTTTCTAAGCCGCGCACATTTTTGTTTGTAGTTGTATTTCACCAGTTGCTTTGACACAAGGAGAAAACTGTCATTAAAATTTTAACGCAACACAATTTTGGGTATTAAGTTTAAACATATGCATTTTATTAATACACAATTCGCTGCAGTTAATTCCATGATGTGCATAAATGTTTATAATTAAATACGCATTTCGGAATGTTCCTTTGTCGAACGTAAGAAGAAGTAAATACAGAACTTCTTTGATAGCGATCGAATCACGAAACATAAGTCACCGTGACACAAATGCTAGTAAAAAAACGCACAATAAGTGGTTAAGTTTTCAGCAGACATGCTATTATTGTTATCGTGCTTTTAGTAAAAACTTTCGGAAAAGTTTCGTCTACTTGTGTATATACAAATATCTTTTGATGCCATCTTTTGATCTTTATTCTAAAACTATACACGAGGACAAAAAAGCTAAACCTGTTATTCTTTAGAAATCTTTAATATGTTCTGATAGCTAGCTTAAAGTATTTGTTTAATAACTTAAAGACTTACGTGAGTTAATTTCATTAAAAAATATAATTACATAATTTATTAGTTTCATGCAACCCCATTAACTGTCTTGTCTATGCTATAATTATACTTCAGATATGAAAACATAATAATTGTATTTTGATTTTGCTGTTATGCCTTATTTATACCCTTAAATAGTGATTTTCGACCTCGAATAATATTTTTTTTATAATGCTTATGCGAATATTTCTATATGTGAAGTATTAATACTATTAAATGATACAAATCTCAAAGCACGAACTTGTTGCTAATCAAATTTAACATGATAACTTTAAAGTCTGGATGTTGCAAGATGAATGAGATAATTACCTTCAAAATTTTCTAAGATTTTTTTCTAAGATTTTCTTTCCGCCTTAAGAAGTAATGATTGCATACTATTTTTATGTACTTGTAATAAATATTGTTAAACTATGGAAATATTAATTGTAAATGGAATGTTTTGAAGTATGTCATACTATGTAAATCTCACGTGATGAAATTGACAGATCGGTTCAACACTTCCTTCACCGATTTTGTAATATTATAACGTATTAAGTAATATTACGTAGTGGTTTAGGGATCAAGACAAATCGATGTGGATTTCTCGGTGGGGCTTATGAACAGCCGTTTCGTTAATCCGCCAGGTTACATAGGTGGCGCATAGACGGCTACGATAATGATTTAATGATTGTTGCAGTGCAATGCCCTAGCCACCTTCGACTACAAAATGGTGTAGCATTGAGACAAATGTGAACGTGAACTTCCAAGGGAGGGACATTAAGAATTCATCAAGCCTCGGTCGTCCCGATGTTAGCACAGCACAAATCGAACTAGAAATTGCTCGACTTGTACCGGCGCACCGATAAAGATCTACACCAGCGGTTCCCCAAAAAAATAATTTGGAATGCTGCCCATTTATCAAGAAAAACAAAATGCTCAGCCCATTTTCTTGAAGTGAACAAATAGAAAAATATCAATCATGCATTTGTGTACTTTAATTAATCTATATTTCTATAACATTATAACTAAGATTACATGAAGCTTGAAATTATATATTTTTTTAAATTAAAGTTAGAATTATAATCAGAAAAGCAAAATAATAAAAATACATGAATAACATTGAAAAAATCCTAAAGAAAAGTATGAACCTGGTGCGCTGCTATCGATTTAATAATGTTCGGCTCTATCGGTTTCTTTTTTTAGTTAACACATTTGTGACAGCTCTAAACATGGTGAAGAAAATGTCCATAATCTATATTAAAGTACAGGTTCTGCTTTAACAGACTTTGGATTTCAATAATTCCTCATTTGTTGTTATTTATAACAATTTTTCTTGTAATTTTTGAGATTATTCTCTGTTTATACTACAAAAATGGTTCAAAACAGCATTAGGTAAATTCATTTTAAGACTATCTTCAAATTGATTTATGTTAGAGAGTCTCTAATTATTGATATATTGATGTAAGCAATTATTTTACAGACGGTGTTTTGATACAAACGATGAAATAACATTTAGTTAATCCTCTTGAAGCTGATATTTTATTAAATTTATTAAGCAAATCTGCTAAATACGTTAAGTAATTTTTTGAATCAATATAAAGTTGGCCCGTAAATTATGATCTTTACTTTCTACGATCTTCAGTACTGAGTTTATGAAATCGATCCAAAGAGGCACCTTTTTATATATACAATTGAATTTTTTATCGTTTTCAACACAAAGTTATCTAATCAATGTGCATATAGACAAAAGCTTCTGATTTTTAAATATTACTTCTGATTGTGTTTATTACTTTAATGATATAATATCATATAATCTGCGTAGGCACTCTTTCACTTTTGACAATTAAATATTGACTATGTATGACTCTGACAATGTGTACAGTGAATACAAAACGATAAACATTCTAAAAAAATAAATTGATTTGTTAATTGCTATGTATTCGACATGCAACAATTGTGCTATTTCAACGTTTCGAATATGCGGAGATGGCCATTTTGGGAACTACTGCTGTACACCATTTATTCCCGAAAGCCCAATTTCATTCCTGATTCCAATCTGAAGCCAATTATTTTGAAGGGTTTAACAGGAAGGCGTTGCGAAATAGACGTATAATTGTAAGCTATGCATACAAGTTTTATTGATTTGGAAAAGTACCTAACACCACTTTTATTTAATTTTTTTCATAATATTTCATTTCGTGAAAGCAATTAACGGATATAAAAGGACGTGCGGCCATTCATGGAATCATGGCATGCAAGTAATGGTTAATCGATAGATGGAAAATAAAGCACACATATTGTACTGTTAACCTTCCAATTTCAAAAATTTCCATTGAAAATGCCACCGTCCGTCGATAAAAACGGAAGGTCAGGACGGAACATCAAATATGCATATCTGTCCTCAGCAGTTTGCACGTGAAACAACGATACTTTACCTGTGAAGCTTTCCATGCAAACTTGTTCCACTCCTCCTTATCCAGGTTTGCACTAGGTTTCGGTGGTGGTTTCTTCCTCAGATGGGTTGGTAAGTTGGCATTTTCGCGTTCCCATTTCTGCAAAATTACGAATCATTAATGCGTTTTGTCTGCAGGAGTAATTGCCCGACGTTGTCTTCAGACTTCCGGAAGTCGAACGTTTATTCCGGTTTACTAGGTCAGTACCAACTTAAAGGTTAAACTTAAATTATGCAAAGCGGTCAAACCGTTTTATTAACGATGGACGCTTTGTTCGGGCGCAATATAAAGAGAGAGAGAAAGAAAGGGAAAAAAATGCAGGATCGACAAAAGGAAACATTTGAATATAATTAACTTTATCGCAATTCGCGATCGACCAATGCATGCCATAAATCAAAATATTGCTTTTACGAAGACCATCTTATTTACATGTTAAAATGTAAACAATTTATAATTGAAAATTACGTAATATGTATTACACGTCTACAATGTAATGCATGGAAGCGAAATAAATAACATTTGTGAAAATAAAATATTTATCTTGAATATTTGTATCAATTTTGCAACACGTTCATATTAAATAAGTGAGATTAAATTTGCATATGCTAGCGAAAAAGTTTATAATTTGAAATATTGATGATGATGTTACATCAATTATAAATTCTATAAATAACAATTACGCAGACATAGCTAGATTGTATTATTACCGTTTTCGAACGATAAAATACAGCAGACTATCATAAACACTCTAAAATGTTGAGACAACATTTACAAAGAATATATTAATCAAAGACTATAAATCACACTGCAATTCCAATTTGATATATTTACGTAAAGTAGTACGAAAACACGTTAAAACATTAATAAGTAAAAACACTTACTTCTAAACATTTTGGTTCGTGCAAGGGTAGAGAAGTTGTTCCAAATTCTCTACCGCATAAGTAGCACGTCAAAGTCCTAGGCCCTTTTGTTGGCTTCATGGGCTTCAGATTGGGCTCAGCACTTTGTGAAGGCAGGACGATCTTATTCGGTGGTTTGGTAGATTTGTATTTGATGGCAAGCGGCTTCTGAACAGAGTTTTTGACAACCTTCAGCTCACATTTCCTGACGTGTGGCTTCAACGGAGTGACGGGATGACTGTGGAAACGCTCCGGCTGATCCGGTCGGCCGCAGGTGGTGCAAGGTTCCGGTAACAAAAGTTTGGTCGATTTCCGCAGCTTCGGGCTCGGCTTTCCCGGCGATCTCTTCCTCAACGCCTTCAAATTATTATTAATATCGTCGGGCTTCTTAGACGCAGTTGTCGTTATTATGGTAGGAGATCGCACTTTACCGGTGATCTCATCCACTTTGATTCGACCCGAATGCGGCGATATTGGTTTTGGTAGATTTGAGACAGGCCTTCGTCTATCTACCAGAGCTGTTCCGGTCTTCGGTTTTGTGCGATTGATCGTGGCCAATGGGATTCGGCATAGGTTGGTTATAGTCAAAAACTCTTTGCGTAGAAGAGACATGTCGATTTTGGTGGCCAATCTGATGTCGAGGATCTGTGGCCTCTCCAGAGTCGCAGTCTGCGGTCTCTTGTTCTCCACATCCTTGTCTTTGGAGGGCCAAGTTTTGGTGAACAATCTGAGACCAGGATTTCTGGTCATCTCTTCATTACTCGCAACAAGTGGAAGCACCAGGAAAGTCTTTGTGTGGTTCTCTTTTGGGGATCGTCTCTGTTTCATGCTAATTGCAGTTCGTCATTGTTTCGTGTGACTTGGTTTATTCGGTATTAATAGCCGCAATCGAAAGCACGTGTTATTCCTGCGGCACGGAATTGTACTGGCCACTCTTTCGTCCTGCCAGGTGTGCTCCGACCAGCAGGATAACCCACGCGCAGACACGCTCACACTCACCAATAGAAATGACTAACACTCCTTTATAAGGATAAAAGTTAATGGCACAAATGACGTCAGAGTAGGATACACTAAAACAAATAAACGAATACTGGAAATACTTTTTCAACAAACATATTTTATGATATAGGTTGAAACGCGTTGATAGAATCGTTACAAAAATTCATTCAAACAAACATTTCTACCACAGGAATGCATAATTTATTAAATGGTTTATTATTTAAATGAGACGGCGTTCTAATGACTATTCTGCGTGAAAACTCAATTGAAACTTAAATAAAAGTCTTATAAATAGAATATTCCAAGAAAATTTACTAAATATATATTCATATTATTGACTACAAGAAAAGTAGTCAACAACTTGGATTTACTAAAGTACTACTAGAAATAGTCTTAAAACAACTCAAATTTTGATAATACATACAACTAAAGAAGAACCTTAATTAGATAATGACATGACAAATGAAAAAAAAATAAATTTAATGTAGAATTTTATATTTGTTTTTGTATAAAAAAATAGGAACGCAATGCTAAAAATGTAACACACAAAAACAAAACCTTGTACTAAATTTGATATCAATCACGAAAACGCAAGTATCAAATATATATTAATTACGTGTGCGGGTGTAGATATTATGTACGATTTATTTCGAGCCCGTATTCAATTATGCTATTTCACAATGAGATGGAAGAATGCAAAATAGAAACCTATTAGGTAATAAATCAGTGCAGTTTTTTATTTCGTAATTATACAGAATTAATGAGTTCCTGTATTTAGCTTTAAGATAAAATCGTCTCTTTTAATTTTGTAAATATTTTATATTCTTTGAATTAAGCAAAATTAACTTTTTGAAAATTTAGATATTAAAAAATATATAGAAGCTTTGTTAACAGAAGTAACGTTAAGTAAGGTATGACTGTAAGTATCATGTATACTACAATAATTTTACGCTGTATATAAAAAGAATATTATATAATATATGTGATAGGAAACCATCACTATCAACGATTGAATAATAAAGTAATTAGTCAAATATAACATATATTTGTATAATTATTTGAAAATTTTCCGATAAATTGATATCAACTAAAAAATTCACTGCTATCAAATTATTTGATAAAACCTCTTGTTGAATTTAAAAGATATTTTTGCATGCATAGAACTTAAATTATTTTGTTAAAAAAATAGCCATGCCATACAATATAAAACATACAAATAAAGATTCATTTAATTCTGTAAAATTAAAATGTAATCAAATTTATTTCAAATAATAAGAAAGTTGTATCAATTAATTTTGATATACATATGCAAACAATAAGCTTTCAGTTGAAAATACATTAGAAAAAAAATGTAAATATTATCTTATATGAACGGGGGAAGATACATATTAGTTGCTAAACTAAATAAAAATGCAAACGAAAAGAAAAACAAACTCTGTAATAAGTGAATAAGTAAATATATTAAAGACAAACAATGACGAAAGGACGCTCTATATGACCTTCGTTTGATGTTCAAACCGCGTGTACTTTAAAAGACTACTAGAATACAGTGGAATAAAATAAATTGTAAGAAAATTGTCTCGTTTAACGAGCTCGTTTAACGTTTCACATAACGTGTGAGGAAAAGAAAAGAAGTCCCGGATTGCGTTTTAAAACGTGTGTTTCACTATACGAGTAAAAATCCGGAAATTTTGGAACGGATGAAACTCGTTAAGCGAGGTTCCACTGTATGTATATAGTAAATCGAGTTCGAAGTTTGTCTGATGTCCGGTTACAACTGCATTCTTTACGAACATTTCAATTGGCGCGTGATTCGGTAGTGAAATGTTTGGGTACACAACTCGATAAGCTGGACGAGAAGTAGCGATTGGAAGATAGTGGGAAAGAGATTCAGTTGCTTTCCTTACATGTGCGTGAAGCAACATACTAGCATAGGTATAAAAATAATCTGCAGATTAGGTAAGATTAATGGATAAAGTGCAAAAATATGCGTTACAAAAGGTTGCAACGCTAATGCAAATATATTATAATCGTGTATCTATGTATATATACAACTTAATGAAGTGTTTTTATAAACAACAAGTATTTGAAATGGTTATAAATATGCATGTACAAACAATTTTTGTTTGATGAAAACATGAATTAAAGTAGGTTAAGCAAGGGACAACATGGCTACTGTAAATTTATACTTTACTTTTTTCTAACATTAACTTAGGAAAAATATTAAAAGAAATAAATTTAAACTTCTGACGATTAACTTGTTTTGAACATTTCGTAAATGTCTCGATTTATCTATTTTTTTATTTAATCTGTTATAGCTGCAAACAAACATCACAATACTTATCACATCTGTATTTAATAAAGATTCATTCTTACGTTTCTCTAAAACGGTTAAAGGATTAAATTACATATTTGTTAGTTTACATGAATTATAACGATATTTATTATAATTTTCATATAAATTTTTAATACTATTAATTCCATGCAGTTTTATTTCTAAAATTGTAAACAATAAAAAGTATATCTGCTAAATAACTCATAACAAAATAAACATTACATATAATTAGTATTGTTTTACACTATATGGTAAAAATCTATAATTGCATGATTTTTATTTAAGTAAATATGATTCCGATTTATAAGAGTTATTGTTTGTTCTTCTAGCATCAACAAAAAGCAGAGAAAATGGTGCAAGACGCTATAGAAAACGGAATGCCTGGCGAAAGACCGATATATGGTACATTCAATAAATCGGAAACAATTATGAAAACGAAATCTTTCATCAGAAAAATATGGATTGGCTACTCATATATACCGTCACTAATTTTATTGGCGTTGGTGCTTTGGGCCATTGGATATTCCTTATTTGGAGATAAATATGCAGGAATTGAAAGCCAATTATTCAGTTTAGCTGTAAATAATTATACATTTATTATTTAATTTAATAATGTTTTTATGGCATTATATTATAGGTCTTGTTTATATTAGCTAAAATTGTGGGATGTTTGGTGGCTTACCTGAAGATCCCACCAATGGTGGGAATGCTCTTAGTAGGCGTACTTCTACGAAATGTGGGTTTCCTGCATATCACCGGAAATTATAGAAATTTCACAAGCGTATTAAGGTAGATTTTGAGCTGTCAATTTTGTAAATAGTAATTACAATAACTGAATGTATTTTTAGGCAATTAGCTTTGGTGAATATAATGTTACCAGCCGGTTTAGGAATGGATCCAAAAGCTCTGAAGAAATTAATAGGGATGATCCTGAACTTGGCCATTGTTCCGGTCGCTGTTGAAGTAGTCGCTATAGCTGTGGCATCGCACTTTCTATTGAATCTACCTTGGTTATGGGGTGTTTTGCTTGGGTAGGGTGCTTCATATATTTCGAAAGTACAATATGTTGTTGAAAATTAGTTTGCCGGTGCTTTCAGGCTCCTTTTGGCTGCAGTGTCTCCGGCTGTCATCATTCCGTGTCTTTTCCAATTACAAGATATGGGCTACGGTGTTAACAAAGGCGTCCACACCTTGGTTATCGCAGCATCAACCTTCAACGATATTATTTGCATAGCGCTCTTTGGGATAGTACTTGGCATAATATTCAGCACCGGTATGTCAATATTTGAACAAGATGATTAATTACAATGAATTCGCAATCTAGGTACTCTGGTGATGCAAATATTACAAGGACCTATAGTGCTGGCCATAGGTTTCGGCTTTGGAATTGTTTGGGGATTTGTCTGTCGTTTGGTTCCTAGCAAACATGAAGATCATGTGGTTACACTTAGAACGTTACTCTTAGGATTAGGTTGCGTCCTGTCTGCAGTAGGAAGCGACGCAATAGGTTATGGTGGAGCAGGGGCCTTAGGTTGTATAGTTGCTGCTTTTGTGGCGAGCCTAGGTTGGCGCAAAGAAGGATGGGACAATAACGTATAAGATATACTAGTTTTCTATCAATAAGTAAACTAATAAAAGCCATTTTAGAATCCGGTCCGATTAAACTTTATTCTTCTCTGGAAATTCTTTGAACCAATCTCATTCGGTCTCATCGGAATGGAAGTTAACTTCGAAATCCTCGAAGGTTACACTGTATTATACGGTACTATAGCTATGACAGCAGCTCTTCTGGTAATAAAGTCTATTTGAATAAAATATATTCATTCATTAATTACATTTATAGCTTAGAATGGTAACTTCATTTGCTGTGACGCAATGTAGCAACTTGAATTTAAAAGAAAATATCTTCGTGGCGATTTCATGGATTCCAAAAGCAACTGTACAGGTATAATTTTAAGCATTAGATTTTAAAACAAGGAATATTATCATTTTATACTTATAGGCGGCTTTGGGTCCAGCAGCCTTGGATATCGCATGGAGTTTAGGAGACAAACAATTGATCGAATACTCGAATGTCGTTATAATCGTTGCAGTTATTTCAATTATCATAACTTCGCCTATTGGTGCAGTGCTCATCATGCAATTGGGACCGCGGTTTTTACATAGAACAACTGAAAATACTGCAACTGAAGTACTGCCGGAAGTGCAAGTATCACAAATCGAAATGGAAACTCAAAAAAGTAATTAAATTTTAACGCTCAATAATAAGATATTTAGTTTATTAATTGTACTTAAATCTCCAAGTAAATGATTTTTATATTGTATACAAATAAAAGTATTTCCGTATAAAAATAGTATGTTCATCTGCGGTATCTGTAACGTTTGAAGTGGAACCACAGTTGGAAAATGTTGTTGTGAAACTGACACCGAAAACCTCTCTTGTACGAATACTCCCACTCCCGATTTACGATCTTGAAGGCGATGTCTTCGTAGGGTGGACCAGCATGGAAACGCAAAATTGCGAATTCCCTATTTTCAGGACATGGTGTCTAAAATTAAGAAATACGATAATTAACATTTATCAAAAACAATTGCTAACAATATGCTTACCAGATAATACTCCGGTGTACTATTTTTGTTTATTAGATCCGGATAAAATATATTAAATTTGTATCCTTGCACAATCTTCGGCGGTGGATTGTCCATGTCGTAATGGGTCTGATTGTATTTGTTCCATTCGAAGCCAGTGTGCACCCTGTTGAAGTATCGCGGTTTCCTGGGACGATACTTGTCGGACCACAAGTAAATTTGGCTATCCAAAACCGATTCCACCGAAAATTGAGCTTCGTCATCGCCCATACCTTTACGCGCTTCTTTGATTAGTAGCATATCATCCTTGGATACCGTGATCTATAGATAATACAGAAATTAAAAGGTTTTCCAAGATATAAAAGTAATAGATACTCACTTCGTCTTTATTACCAGTTCCTAAAATGCGCACTCTTGCATACTGTATCCTTTTATCATCATCCTTTTCACTAACCACAATTGTTCCAGGTTCTAAATCGTTGGACGATAGGTATTTCGGACTATACCCACCAGCTTCATACGAGGCAAAGCATTCCTTGATTATTATATTACCGACATCCTCTGGCTCACTAAACATAACAAGAATATATTTATATTACGGAAATGTCTAAATATTTTCAATAATCTCACCTTTCAACAATTTCATCTTCTATTTTCGAAGAACTTGGACCAGGTTCAGAATCGTTCTCACACGTACTAACAACATCTTTAGTAGGAGGTGTGATATTTGCTTCAGGTGCAATTGGAAGCACAACGCCTTGTTCTGCTTTAAGCACCTGCAACTTCTTTCTCAAATTTTCTTGATGTCTATCCCTCAGCCTAGCTCGTGCCATATGAGCTAAAACCCATGAAATGTAAATATGACGCAAAATTAATAATTGTTATTACAAACCTTTTAATTGCGAGAGTAAAGATTCCCAATACCCAATATCGATTCCGTCAGCTTTACCATTAATTTTCGTTTCAATGGAAGTTTGCAATTGGGCTAACTGAGTGGACGTCTTTCCCTTGAATACGTTAGTAACATCTTTAGCAACTGACTGATGGATTCCTTCACGCCGATTCATCATATCGTATTCATCTTGTTTCTCCAGCTTCCTCATTTTGTGCAGTTCATCTTCCACGATCACAGTAATGTCGTTCCAATAATCCAAGTTCTTCCCCCTTTCCAGCTCCTTATAAACTTTAATGTCCTCAACAAGATCCTCCAGATCTTTAGTCTGCAGACCATTAAGATATGTATACGGTTCATGCATTTCCACAGCATCAACCTCTTCTTCAGTGTTTATGTACTTTGCCAATAAGTCAATTGGTTTCGCTAAAATAACCGATATTAATGATTGAAATCATTACAAAGCAACATAATTTACCTCTTCCTTCTTGTATTCTTATATGCGACCTTAATCTAGCTTGCTCCAAATGAAATTGATCCTCTTGCTTCTCCCATTCTTCGAATTGCGCAGCTTCTTTACTGCGTTGCATTAACTGCATCTCTTCCTCCCTCTGCTGTCTTTCCAATTCCCTTTCAATTCTCCTCTTCTTGACCTATTGCAATTTAAAATGTATGTATAACAAATGACTTAAAATAAGCACTAAAAAATACCTTTTCAAGCTCTCTCTTATTCTCTTCCTGTTTATACCTATTCCTGGTTTCCAATTCCTCATGGCTTGCACCAATTAAACCATCTTTAGCCATTTTCTTAGTCCAAACAAATGTAGACAACAAATTACCATCACCAAATGGATTGTCAGTGTTGGTATAATGCAGATATTCATTATCCCACCCCATTCTTTCCTTTCTTTTCCTCTCTTTGTCATCTTTTTTCTTCAATCTCCTCAATCTAAAAATACAATTGATTTAAAAGTTAATTCAATCATTATAGGTGGATAGAAATATTTACCTCTTTTCTTCTGGTGTTTCATTAGCTTTCATAAGTTCCTTTTTCTTTTTCTTATCATCTGCTTGCCGTAGCCTTTCAGTTTCCAGCTTCTTCAACAACTTCATTGAAGTATCTGAGCTTCCACTGCTGCTACTGTCAGCACTCGAGTTTGAACTGGACCTTGCTCTATCATCCTTCTTTTTCTTGTTCTTGCTTTTTGACTGATTCCTAGATTTACTATCAAATTCCCTTTGCCTACTGGATTTTGATTCATATTTTTCACGTCTATCCCTTGACCTTGTCCTGCTACGACTCCTTCTGGTTTTTGATTCATACCTGGATCTGTGCGAAACATCCCTAAAATATGTAAAAATAAATTATAAATAATTTAATCTATGGCATTACAATATTTACCTATCTCTCGGCATATTTCAACAAAAAATAATTAATTTAGGTAAACACTCTCAATAATTATTAATATAGGTTATGTTTAACGTTTCTTAAAGTCAAAACAAATTAACATCTAGATAGGCAAACCAATATACAATCTTTATATAATTATAAATTACAATTTACTATTTCCATTACATTACAATAATGTATTATAATTAGCTCGTAATATCATTAATAAAAATATTAAAAAATATATATTCAAATATATTTTTTACGAATTACAAACCTGTATAAAATCGTTTCATTTTTTAAGACTGATATTAATCTTGTATGTTTATTTATTGATATAAATACTTATTGATATAAATACGCATTTGTCCATAAGCCTTTTCATGATACAATTTACATTAATTTAGTTATGCAACCAATCAGTTGGATGTGGCGCGCTTCGAGGTCAAACGCGAATAAATTAGGACGTCCACTTTTACTAGATCCACGTTATATTATATACGACGAACGCTAAATCTTATCAGTATTCATTGAGACTGAATCAGAAGAAGAATTAAAATGTTTCAAAGGACGTCGGTTTTACTCTGCAGAGTGGAAAGATTCGCTCAAAGTAAGTGAACTACAGTTCTCATTGATTGTAATTGCCCTTTACATATTTTTACCTTAACGAATAAAGATAACTTGGAAGTTATTATATATTTATAAAAACTTGATTTAAAATAAGTTACTTAAATTTATGACTTAAGTCAGATAATTTTAACTCAATTTATAGAATCATGTAGTTTCTACGTATATCTAGTTTAATATAATTACAGCGTTTATGAATTTATTAATAAATCGAATGGGAATTTCAATTAGATTGAACTCAACAATATGCCAGTGATATGTATTCAATGCCATCTGTTTCAGTTAGCATAGGATATTATCATACGTATTTTTTTTCTCTTTCTATTTTATTTTTGTTTATAGAAATTTATGTAGCTTCGTATTATAACTATTACATGAATAAATGAGATTTCTCCATATGCTTTCTCTATCTTCCAAACGCAAAGGGTTTTGATCCCTGCTGGAATAGTTATAAAGGGCTTTTTAAATCAATTACATAAGCCACGTAATTGCGGAGAAGACAAATACATACTCTTACGAAATGTTTAATATCGTAATGTGTACAAGTCCCAATCGTACAAACAAGATTTTTTTTTATAATAAACTAATTTTCACGCTCGCTTTATCTGCGTTGCACAGCGTAAATATTATTTGTTGCGTAACGATTTCGGTATGTTATTTTCCGAGTTTGTATGGTTTTCTTTCCAATTTGATCATCTATGTGCGTAAAATTGGTGCGTATTTCATTGACACTCAGCTATTTAGAGTTTATTAAAAATAAAATCCGTTGGTTTTCAAGGTGATCAGGAAACCGTGCGTTGAGTACGTATTCCTGTGTATTCAAAACATATTCAATAAAATTAAACAATTTTAAACAGCGCTTTAATTATAGTTATATCTGTTAATCTGAAAAAAAAATCAAATTTATTGTATTATTTAATCTATTTAAGTTGTTGTATAATTTCCATAAAAAAATCCTTGGTTTTTAAGTGATGATTATCAAACGTATGCGAAATGTGATCGAAGATAATCCAAAGAGTACGAAATTGTGTGTATGTAAGATAAGAAATTATGTAACGACGGAAAAATTATCTTCCAAAGCCGTGTTTTACGCTACTCCGGGATCAAGAAAATTGTCGGATTGGAGCGAATTTTAGGTGTAATAAGTCCCTAGTCACGATTATAGTCAAATGTAAATATGGTGTGACCTTCTCCGGTTATCAAACGTTTATTATTACATTGCTTGACTTGCTTGCACTATTGAAGCGTCGATTCATGTTTGTTTTATCCATTAGTATAGGGATCAATAATAATCTGAACTAGTTATAACAATTTCGAAATGTTATATAACAAATAACCACGTATAGTAATCAACAATAAAATTTAAACAAAAATGAGTAATATAAAATATGAAACTACATATGATATTTGAATAGAAAAGTTAAACATTTCTGTATAGTTAAGCAATTCCAGCTAAATACTGTAACACTCAAGTTATAATATTATATAATCTTTCACATAACATTTACAGTTGTATTATGTTACTGTTTATTATATTTTAATTATTTGATTTTAATATTTACAAGTTATTATTGTTTTTGTTTTTATATAAATATAATCATTATATTTTAAAGTAAAAATTATACGACCTTCACTATGTCAGAAAGATTAAAGTCAGTTACTCTTCAAGTTCTGTTATTACATAATTTAGTACAATTATTCTCAGATGTTTTAGATCTTAAAGTAAAAACTTAGAACATATAAATAATTTTGAGAAACAAAACTGTTAGAAACAAATAGATTTTTCAAAATTAAAGGATAATGTTTATGAGATGCTGTTCACTGATTTTTTTATATGCAATACTAAAAGAATGAATTTGTTCTAACAGCCAGAACGATAACCAACAATGTCGGTTTCATCGGTTTGGGAAACATGGGTTCCCACATGGCCAACCATTTGGCTAAGCAAGGAAGGAAACTGAAAGTTTTCGACGTGGTAGCTGATGCCGCCAAGAGCGTACCCGGTGCGATCGTCTGCAAAACCCCACAGGAGGCTGCAACCGATGTTTCCGTTGTCTTCACCATGTTACCAGACGGTAACGTCGTCAAGGATACCGTACTCCGTAACGAGGGCATCGCCAAGGGAATCAAGAAGGACGCCCTCATGATCGACTGCTCCACCATCGAACCAACCACCGCCAAGGAACTCCACACCATCGCCAAAGACAACGGATACCGTTTCATCGATTGCCCCGTATCCGGAGGAGTAACCGGTGCTGCTGCTGGCACATTGACCTACATGATCGGAGGTGACATCAAAGACGTAGACACCGCCAGACAATACCTGCTCCAGGCTGGCAAAAACATCTTCCACTGCGGCGGCCCAGGAGCCGGACAGGTTGCTAAGCTCTGCAACAATTTGATCCTTGGTGTCACAATGGCCGGTACCGCCGAATCCATGAACATGGGTCTTAAGTACGGACTTGACCCCAAGGTCTTGACCGACATCATCAACGTCTCCACCGGAAGGTCGTGGTCTTCGGAGACTTACAACCCACATCCAGGAATCCTCCCCAACGTTCCATCTAGCAAGAATTACGATGGTGGATTCATGGTTAAATTGATCGCCAAAGATTTGGGTCTCGCCGAAGGCGCCGCCTTGGCTGCCAACGCTCCAGTTCCAATGACCGCAGCTGTCCATCAACTTTACAGAGCTATGATGAACCATGGCTTGGGCGACAAAGATTTCTCAGTCATCTACCAATTCTTGCAAGGCAAGAAATTCTAAATATCACCAGCGAACAACGACAATCTCAAGTACAAACTTCCTCACAATGAATACTGCATTTTTTTTTAAATTTGAAACATTTTATACTCTAAATACCGAATAAACAAAATGGTTGTTATAAGAATATTTGTTTTACTTTAACTTACGCATTTAAATAATGCATTGTGGACCTGTGGGATTTTTTAATCTTTCTGTCTTTTTTACTTAAAATTGTATTTTATTAATACATACAGAGTATTTGTTTTGATGTATGTAATATTTTATATTGGTTTTGAATTGGAGAAGTTTTATTCTAAGATTTTCATACATGACAATAAAAGACATAGATTTTGTTAAAATTGGTATGAAACTAACAATATGAAAATTATAGATTATAATAGATCATTAATGGAAGATGTTGATGATTTTTGGGATTCGGTTACACAGGTTGACAAATTGTGGATCTGCGAATTGACAATGAAAATAAAAATATTTTTTTGATAGGCAATATATTTGTGGCTGTTGAATAATTTTTATTTTATTGTGAGAATGTTTGCATTTGTGTAAGCTCAATGGAGATCGTCGCTTCTTGTACATTGCTGCCACTCCCAACATAGTATCACATCAGGGCCGGCGCTACAGAATCGGAAAACTGGAATTTGCTCATATCGGTAAATGTTCATAAATGTATACAAAATCATTGTATGTATGTAACCCCCTACATACAATTATTTTGTATACAAAGTGATGTCAAAAGATCGCCCTGTAAATAGCGGCATAAACTGTAACGCCGGTCCTGTCTATTAAAAAAGTATTGCCACATTTATGCTATTCTGCATATTTTTTTCCATGATTCATAAATCTTCTTAGCGGATATTGCGTTGTGTACAATTGAAAGCTGAGATAAGAAATAACCTGCTTATTCCTAAGCCATTATGGGTTTAATTATATCCAAATTTAGGGTAAGTAACTTTGCATCTTACACAAAACAGAGAAGATTATCAGTTTTTCTACTGACTCTAAGTAAGTGGATTATCAGAGCCGTAAGCCGAGTTGCGCGGGGCGGTTTAGCGGGTTTCCTGGAACCTAACACTACGTTTCAGAAGGCACCGAGCATTATTATTTTTGTGGCGCAATTATAGAATTAGAACGAAAATAAAATCAGAAAAAATACCTGATAACATTTTCAATGTTGTAAATAATTTAGATAATGTTTTTCCTACAATAATTTAATTTCTTATTTATTTGCAAATTACCCCCTTTAGACAAAATATTTCAGCCCATTTTTGTAATGATTTTCCCTAATAAAATATATGACATTTATATTTCTGTTTAGGAAAAGGAAACCAGCGTTGAGCGTTTGGAAAAAATAAATAAAGAAATTAAGTCAATTCAGGATTTTCAAAGGAACACTGTGGAGAGGCGCAAGAGAATTGTTTGGTGTTTCAGGATGTTTTCAATTGTAGTATTGTGGCTTCATTTTAATATTATATTTTAATTTCAATTTACTTGACACTCAAAATAAGATTATATTTA
>NW_017098439.1:0-9005 GCF_001412225.1 Nicrophorus vespilloides | reverse complement strand
GGATTGAACACGGAATTAAATTCCGTGTCGAGTTGAAACAGCACTTATTAAGAACCCCTCGGGGAACGAAATATAAAAGGAGTGAAGTTATGTATCGAGCTTCCGGGATTTTTCCTATTTTATATATATATATTATTTCTGTTCGCAAGGAAACGTATACCAATCAAATAATTTTGGATTTAACATTTGAAGCGTGAACGTGTTTATTGGACAAAACTCTCCTTGCAATTGATATTTGTAGATAGGATGTTTTCGAGCGTTGCGTGCCGACTCCAATCGATCTGTAACTTTACGCCAATTATAAATTACATTACATTCGATCGGATTATATTTGCATGCAGACTTTGCACACGGATGACCTTACCAACATCAGATACACGTCGCATCTGCATCACATCATAACAAACTACCCAAAGCACATGATGATCTCCGAGTTGAACTATACTACTATGCAGACTGTAAATGAGTGTTTGCCTTCCCGTTTGTTTACTTTCATTAAAATTGCATGGTGCGACCACCTCCGGACGCCCGAAGATACAAAGCAGACAAAGCACGGTATAAACTGTGAGAGAGATAGAGAAAGGTTGTGAATCAAAAGAAGAAATGATGCGTGAGAGAAAGAGAGCTTTAGTGTGTCCCAGGATTATGGATTTTTTTTTTTCGTAGGAGACATTACTTTTATGATGCGGAATCGATAATTTAAGTTTATAGGTAGTCTGGGTCGGCCATTATTTATGGCTATAAAATTGTATATTATTTGAAGAACAGGGTTGCATTATTTAAACACTGCACATATTGCGCGTCTCTCGCAGGAGAACTGAATCCACTTTAATTTCCCAAGTGCTCTCAGCCCGGCTCACTGATTTCACTTGTATTGTTATTACATCTTTTTTTTTGTTTTCTTCTTGTTGTTGCTAGTATTACTTTCAACAACAAACATACAACCTTCCATTTATCCGAGTTTGTAAATACAAATGTCGTTTATTTGTTTCTAAAACAATTTCTTTACATTTTCCAAATCACTTATCAATAACTTAATTCTTAATATCAATAACTGTTACAGAATTTATATTTATATACCTGTAATAACTTTTTTTTTGTTCAATTAATAATTGGAATAATTATAACCTGTAATAACTTTTTTTTTGTTCAATTAATAATTGGAAAGAATTAATGCCAAAGCATAAAAATAAGCTTGCGAAAACTGAGAAAGGATAATTTTAAAATAATTGGAGAAAATTCCTAATTGCAACACTTATTTGTTATCCTGTATTTTCCTGTCTACGCAAATTTGTAAGTACTTGAATACGTGGAAATATCGATGCTAATGGGAATAAGATAGTAAATAATAGGGAAGACTTAAAAAATTACTCTATATATTATTTACTTATTGTTTTCCAGTTCTAATTAGAGATTTAAAAAGCAACGAACATGTGTTTATTGTCTTAACATACATTTTTTCGCAAAAGTATTCGTTGTCGTTAAGTTTGAAGGCCTTGAGCTAACACTGTTCGGGGGCCCTCGTCTAAAACAATTTGGGACACTTGTCTTACACTCTTTGGGGCCCTCTCGCTGTTTGAGGGCTCTCGATTAACATTGTTTGTGGGCCCTCGACCAATACTCTTTAGGGGTTTACCCAATATACCCAAGTTTGTATTTACAGTTCATGCCCTTTCCACTGTATTTAATGATATATAGTTTTCAACTGGATTATAAATTATCTTAATAAAAATTAAATGAAATATTATTGTAATAGGAATGATGAGAAGTTCAATTTTCAAGTTAACGCAACAGTTTCTGTAGATTTTGCCGTATGCGGGAAAAGGCAATTAGAAAGACAGATCAGATGTCGTTCGGTAATTATGAATATTAAATTAGCAAGGTTGAGCACTCCCCGTGCTCACCAAAATTCTACAACCCTCTCCGTAAATGAAATACTCCTTTAACCGAACATTTCACCACCCTTAAAATTAATTTCCAAAGAGTCCAATATTATCTCTCTTTCAAATTTTACAAACCTAATATTTCCCCCTAAATACATTTTCACATTTATATTGTCCATTTTTCTAATATATTTAAATAAATAACGTATTTTTTTTTCTAAAGACAAGTGATGCAAGTTGATTCTATGACATTGTCGAAGTTTTATTTGTGTAACGTATTGTACTATTATAGGATTTCCATTGACATGTGCATAATAATACCATCATTCCTGAACAATATCTATGACATAGCGAGGACAGCTAATGGGTTGATGCAGACAAAAGCAATAGATAAAAAGAAGGTAATGGGGGGGACATTATTAGATTGTCGTTCAAGCATTGGTGTTTCAGTCCACTAATCGTTTATTACTACCACCCCAACCCCCAATCCCAGTGTGATCGATCTGGCCTTCAAAAGTGCTGGTGCTGAGACCCTTAATAAAGTGCAGTCCCATTAAGTAGCTTAGATAGGCGATTTGGGATAGTATCCCTAGTGACGTTGAGAAAGTCACATCGCAAATAGAATGACATAGTACAAAACCCTTCCCACAAATGAGCATTACCGTAAATGTGTACCTGCAGGTGGTCAGCATCTAACCAAATCCAATACTCTCTCTCTCTCACATACCAATTGCCACGCTGACTTTGGCTTGGTGTAACGTTTGGATTGTGTAGTAACACAACAAAGTTATCTTAGAACCAAAAACTTTTACCCCGTCCACTTATTCTTTTGCAACGGCTACACTTTTCTTCGGCCGGTCATAGACAGTCGCCACCTGTCGACATACGTTACACCAAAGAAATATCACCCGAACAAAAACCCAAAAAAAAAAAAAACAAGAAGAAAATCTTTAGAAAAAAAAATCGAGAGAAGAGATGAACTGTAGCGTTGGAAAAGAAAGGTCGAAAACTCATTAAAACCGAGATGAAGCGAGACATAATACCTCCGGTTTTATTAATATATAAGAACGTTTTGTTCGTGGTCGATATTGTCACGTATAAGGGGATAGGGTGGAAAAGATCAATTATACAACTGGATTAGAAGTTGAGCGGAGAGTATCTTTGTTTATCTTTTATATATTACGCAATAAGCCTTCATAAGTCATGGCATTTCAAACAACACTTGAAGCACTTTCAACTATAGCAGATGTTTGTTATTTACAATTATCTTACTACTAGTATATTATTTCATATGTTTCAGTAAATATATATAATGTTAAAACTTGTTAGATAGATTACCTTTCAATTAAACCTTGTTTAACTTTGTATATTTACTATGTTACGTAATAACCGCATATCATTTCAAACATTTCGGTGAAGCAGATTCAGGTACAGCAGATGTTCGAGTACAACAGTTTATCTTCTAGTTAGGAGGTTTCTTGTGATGAGTAAATATCAACTGTTTTAACTTGTTAGATAATTTAATTATTCCTTGATTATTTGATATAGTTTACGTAGTAATTCCAAAGCATTTCAAACGCTCTTGTGTAAGAGGAATCAAATATAAGAGATGTCAAGTACAACAGATAATATTCTAGATAGGAAGTTTCATGTGATGAGTAAATATCTAATGTTTCAACTTGTTAGATAGATTATCGTCAAATTAATCCTTGATTATTTGATATTGTTTACTTTTTATAATTTCAAAAGGATTTCAAATACTTTTATGTAAGAGGAATCAAATATATGAGGTGTGAAGCAAATTTATAGGTATTTGATTAATGATTAATTTATATTTTAAAGTTATTCCATAGATTAACGGATTAAACACTTTAGCTGTAAGATATTAAGGAATCATTTACATCTATAAAAATGTGATTATCTGTAATCTTGAAAATCATTCAATTAACACATACAAAAAGTTGTAGTCGTTCATCAAGTATTTTAAAACAATTAACATGTTAGTTCTAGAATCAATAAGTTTGTAGAAAAAAATCTTTATATTTTTCCTCAAAAAAACTTGTGATAATCTTTTAGACTTTCACAGGTATTTGGAACGGAATCTTTGAATTGTTTTGTTGTTTGATGCTTTTGCTGTTTCTCCCACAGTTCAATCCCATAAGTTTGAATAGGATTTAAAATAACTTTATATATTAGAAACTTCTTTCCGCTGTTTTCCTACTCGAAAGAATCAGTACAGTTCGATACTTTAGCTAGTTATTATATAAAATAATATTTTTGCAACAGTAAAATATTCAATTATTCAACTACAATTTTATATTAATATATAAGGGCTTCAATCAGTGCGGATTCACTATAGTCCGGTTTCAAATAGTCCGGGTTATACCCGATTTGCCGCACTATGTGATTGGTGTATATGTAATAGCTTACTCTGATCGATATGACTACTACATTGTTAATCTTAACTCAACGACAGGAATCCCATTTCATAAAAGTAACATCTGCTGTTTTTATCTATTTATGAATCCTGTTCCTTTTTTTTCAGGATATTCTTATATTTATAGGTTACACTGATCGATTTAGGTACTTCCACATTTTTAAGACTTGTATGACAAGAATCCCGCTTCATAGTAAAAGTAACATGTGCTCGTTTTCTCTGTATATTGTTCCTCCAGGATATACTTATATTTATGATATAGCTTATGCTGATCGTTGCGGGTACTTCTACATTGTTAAGCTTAACTAGATGACAAGAATCCCGACATCATAGAAAAAATAACATATGTTAAGTTTGTTTGCAATTCGCAATTTCTTGAAGAACACTTCAAAGTATATTGAGATCTTCTTAAAGAGACTTTCATACATGCATTATTGCATTTTCATAACATTTTCTAGTTTATTTTAGAAATATTGCAGTTTTACTTAGAATATCTGAAATCTCAAGATAATACTCTTAAAATGATATTATTTAAATAAATCATTTAAGACAACAGTAGATTTGATTTCAATGAAGTCAACAATAGAAAAGAAAAGTATAATTTAAGTATAAAACTGTTCTCGTTGTTCAGATTCAGATATGAAAGAAACCCATCTCAATAAATTTTAATGTTATTGTCATTGAAAATGTGTATACATTTTTCGTAGAATAGTTCATCACATATGCGATTTCCTTGACCTCTTCCATGAACCTTCTCCAGGCATTAAGCCATTATGTAATATTCTCATCTAGTTTGCCATTATATTAGCATATTTGTGGCCATATAGAAGCGGAGTGCGGTTTAAGAGCCGACGTCTCACCCTAATCAAGCTGGCTACTCCTTAATTAAAGACGTATTCGGAGGCACACTTGCAAATATATAATACTTTGTAGTTATTCCATACGAAATTCTCGTTACTTCCTCGAAGCAATTAACATTGCGCCCAGGATTGGGCCCAGGTAAAACAGAATTCGTGTCATTTCCAATTGAAGCTGTCACGAAAGATTGATATGCATATTATACGTCAGTGTCATAACAGTGATATTTCTTATACCGTGTCCACATTTCGGTGCAAACAAATGCGGAACTTTTAATCAACCGCCTCGACTCGCATTTTCACACTATTAACATTCATTAAAAGGCCATTTAAGGCATTTATATTTATTTCGCTACGTTTCAGGTAAAACAAAGAGATGGAAAGTGCAATTGCCCGGAAGTTAATGGATAATAACAACACTGAAAGCTTATGTTTATTTATTTGTTTCAGCTTTTTCAAATGCATACGTAAAAAATAAAACAACGATGATTTATTTTATGTTCGCCTATTTTTTTTTGTAATACTTTTGTGATATATGTTTTTTTGTTGTTGTTTGTTATTATAGGATGATCTATGTCACAATAGTAAAACGAAGGATCGTGGATCGAACCTGACCTGACGACAGGACGTGACGACCGGACGAAATCCTCGGGATCGTGCATCCCGCTAAGTGGTAGGATCGATAAACTCGGAAAGGGAGGCAGGAATAGGGTCGTAAAGAATAATAAAAAGGCATGTGTTTAAAATTCAATCTCATAGAAAAATACATAAATTGAAACAATCCCTTCGTATATTCTCCATCAAACAGGACTTTGAATATGTTCCTATTCAATTTCTGTAAGTATTTCAACGTTGTTATGGATCAAATAGACAATTTTTATATTCGAAATGTAAACGCACAAAGAATTTCAATATTTTAACGTAAAATGCTTTGTTAAATTTCAAAGATTTCAATAGTTACTTACACAAATTGCAGTATAATAAATTTTAAGTGAAATGTTTACAAATTCGGTCCATAAGAAAAACTTACAAAATTCAAATAGAAAATATGAATGCATTGTCCACAACTGACGTTGTACGTTCGTACGAATATTTTTACAACAGATCAGGCAAATGATCGTAAATAATCATGTACGTATTATCGAACTTACGTTATTTAACAGACTAAATATTGAAAAATTATATAAGTTAATTATTTAATATATAATATAACAACTGTTATTTCGTAATGCGATTTTGTAAGTTTTTTTTGTTGTTGTAAAAATGTGATTATATAAAGAGTAAAAATATAAGTGCACTTAAATAATACTCGAGGAAATTGCGTATCGAAGCAGTTTCGTTTTGAATAAATCTGAAAGCAGAGCGGCAACAATAATAAAATCAAATATAACTGCATCGGAGTTTAGAAAGTATCGCAGCAAAGCAATCCAATTCAACATCTCACAAGAAACCCTCCAATCCTTTTTCCGTCACACAACCCAAGGATATATAAAAGCTAAATATATAATGTTCCTTCTTATAAAGGAAATCGAGTGTATTAACTTTTCGTTAACCTTAACCTTGATAAGACTATAATAACGTTGTTAATACATTACCGTTGTATGAAATCGTGTTATACGAGAATGTTGCTTGTATAATACCAATTTACTACTCCTTTTTTAATTTACTTTTGTTGTTTTATTAGTATTAATGTTAATTACAGAGTATTGATTTCAAAGCGGTTTAAGCGCTAATATTAAGTTGTTCGTAATCCGAATATGTGTTTCGGATAATGAATATAAACATGTTTTGCTAAAGTGTACGTAGTCCGAACTGTTCGTTAACCGATCTCTCTCTGTTAATATTTATAACGGAAACTTTAAGTTAACAAATATGATAGTACTTTTAACAATATGTATTATATAACTTAAAAAAAATAATAAGATATTATAAGAATGTATTATTGATTGTTTTTATTAATTGCAGTTTCAGAATGAGTTTTTCTATTGGTATCAGCAAAATTGTAGTTTTCCGTGATTCCAATAGTTTCAAAGTCTTAAAATAAATTGGAAAAGTGATTTTCATCGGATTTCCTTCAGGGTAATCACGTTATTTGTTTCGATAGAAAATAAAGAATGGAGTAAAAGAGGATATCAAAGGTCATACCTTTGCCAATGCATTTTGGAAGCGATTGCGGTAGACAAATGCCGTGGAAAGAGTTGAAAAAGCTTGCATCGCATTTTAGAAGGATCGGTGTGCATTTGACCTCCTTAATGCCCTTTTTAAGAACTCATTTTCAAGCCAGGACGCCTCTGACGATCTTGGAATTTCATAATGCGTACTTTCAGCACGTTGCTTAAATTGCATGAACTTGATGGTTCTGAAATGCCATTAAGTCCAATGCTGGAGAACTTATATTTATAAAGTGCTGCTCGTATTTCTTTCTTTTTTATAAATAAATATAGAACGAATAACTTCCAACAATTTGCATACATTTATAATTGTTCTTCCTAAGGTAATTCATTTATTTTCAATTCAAAATGCGCTGAATTGTAAAAAGCAACAGTTTTTTTTGGTAATGATAGGTTTATAATCATTTGCTACGTGATCATCTTCGGTTTTGAAGTATTATTTAAAAAAAAAAGTTACTGTCTGATTTCATTGATGACGTGGCTCAGGGATTGGTCACGGTGTTGATAACACTGGATTTTAGTAAAGCCTTCAACGGTATAAATCCCAACACTCTACACGCAATCGATGCTCTCGGCTAATCGGCATGCTACCTTTTAACCACATATCTTAGGGAATGGACCCAAAGTTTTCTCATTCTTTTTTTCGTAATCAGTTGAACGTTTCACATTTTCTGTGTCTTCAATTGTATTACATACCGCAGTGGCCTTGCGTACAATTTTACATAAGCAAAATCTTCTCTGGAAGGGTAGGGCGGATATATCCGCTTATTTGTTTTTTTTCTAAATGACCTTGAAAAACCTCATATAGTATCAACAGCGATATCTACTAGTGTATGGGCAATGTGTGATGTGTATATCAAGAGTTTTGAACAAAGCACTTTTGATTTCATAAGAATATGTACCTATAATAAGATTTAAAATCAAATTATATTGTTACTATAGAATTAGATAATTGTATACTATACTTAATTTTCGTTATTGCCATGGTATAATATTAATAGATACTAATAATTTCATAAAGAACATCTTTTTAGACTAAAGCTAAAGCATCAAATTTTAAACTGTAATGTTCGAAGCTGATGCTGTCAGTTTTTAATTATGGTAATGTTGTGTGCGTCCAGTGTTTGAGGAAGGTTGATGTGGCTCGTATACAGCGGATTCAGAATTCATGCTTCCGTTTTGTGTACGGTCTGGCTAGACGTCAGAGGGTCTCACCTAAGATTAATGAGATGGATGTTATGAACATGAGAAACAGGAGATTGTTGCACTTGCCATGATTTTATATTAGCTAGCTAGAATATCCTTCTTCGCGAAAAATATAACATCCCTAGGGATGTGTGTACATAGCATTAACATTAGAACTATTCGCTTACTCCATTTCATAAGCATCAACTATTTAAATGGATCTTCTCATATGGAATCGCTCGATCTGCTAATTCTACACGCTTTGTATTTAAGCTCAATATCGTATCGTATATGGTCTGATTACAGTCCAGAAACTATTATAGTCTTTGCCTATTATCGAACATACAAATCCGATTTGAATAGTCTAATTAATTCACCTATATTACCCATTGCATTATCTGTATATAATACAAATTGGTTTCTCATGTATTTGTGCAACTATAATTTATTGAATACATCCAGAATTATTTGC
>NW_017098438.1:0-3330 GCF_001412225.1 Nicrophorus vespilloides | reverse complement strand
TTTGTCTGCAGAGGTGCCATGTATATGTCATCCTACGAACTTGTTGAGTGAGGTGTTAATTCTGGATGCCATATATTCGATGACTTTTATTTAGCGGTATTTAAGTATTACATGTATATGTCATCCTACGAACTTGTTGAGTGAGGTGTTAATTCTGGATGCCATATATTCGATGACTTTTATTTAGCGGTATTTAAGTATTAATAGATGATAGAGCGTAAGCAACCAAAAATCCGCAATATAGTAGTTTCCCTGCAAGTAAAACCGTTTAGCGCAGTGGTCCCCAACCCCTCCATTACATCAAATGGTACCGGGCCGCCCAACGAACATATTTGTTTTCCATTTTATTTACTATGGTGTATTTCTCTCAGGTTTGTGTGACTTTCCATGGACGAGAGGTTATTTATATTTTTGAATTCATTTTTTTTTGCAATTTTCGCATTATTAAGTTGCGTTTTTATAAAAGGACCAATGTAAATACTATTTCATATTTAGAATCTTATTTCTATAAAATAAAGTCCTGATATTAAAAATATTAAGTTTAGGTGTCCGCGACATTCAATATTTTGAGTTTAGTGGTCCGTGAGGTCAAAAATGTTTGGGGCCGCTAGTTTAGCGGAAACGATCAAATACACGCGTCACGTAGCCAAAAGACCAACAGGTATGTGGGAGAACAAATTGCACATCGCACGCTTGTAGCAGAACTTCAACGCATCGCCAACATGTTCAATAGCCCTTTGCAACTTTATTATTTTATAAGTCAAAACTAACTTAAATAAATTAAATATTTCTTGCGCTAAATATCTATGCGTACTAATACATACATGCATTAGTACTATTAGTACGCATATATCTTTATAGTACGGTTAGTCGAAGGTAAAAATAATTATCCAGATATATAAAAAAATAAAATTAAATTGCACTTACTCACAAAAAGAAAAAATCTTGCTAAATACTAATAACTTCGCATTGTTACAAAAACATAATTATCATAATACAAATTTTTATAAATGGTACACCGGACTCAAATTGACAAACAATATACCAGGGGAGACATTATTAGCAAAGATAAGAATCTGTTCTAAATAGTGATCGCCAATAAGCGCTCCGGTGTAACTTTGATGTGTAATTATGGTGCGCCACACAACTTGCTACACTAAAATAAATATGATGATACACAAAAAAGTTGGTGACCGTAATGCAAATGCAAACTGAGTGGTGCATATATGTACCATATCGCGAAAGGCATTAAATGAATTATGTACGTTCATATGATTTTTAGGAAGTACCAACCTTCAGACGACGCCTGTCAAAATTTCATGGCAATATGACGTTTAGCCACTAAAACAACTGTAATCTCAAGTTATAGTGGTTTTAGTGACGCTACTTTTGTAATTTTGAAAACAATGGAAAAATATGAATTTTGTGTGTTGATAAAACATTGATTTTGGATGGGAAAAAATAACGTTAAATTATAAACGCGGTCGTTCAGACACAAATGATGCTGAACGCTCTGGTCTCCCAAATTTGGCAATTGTTGCAGATAACATAAAAAAAAAGTCCACAAAAAAGTTTTGGCTGAAGCTGCGTGAGATAGCTGACACCCTGAAGATATGAAAAGGCATTGTATTTACCATTTTACATAAACATTTGATCATGATAAAGCTCTGTTCGAAATGGGTACCGCGTTTGCACAAACTGGACCAAAAACAACAACGAGTTGATGATTGTTTGGAGCTGTCCAAGGAAAATAAAAAGGATTTTTCATGCGGTATGTAACAATGCGGTATGAAACCTGGATCCAATACTACAATCCAGAGTCAAATCGGTTGTCAGTTGAGTATACAGAAAAGGGTGAAAGCTGTTCAGCATCCAAAAATGCAAATGTCTACTGGTAAGGTTTTGACCTAAGTATTCATTGATTACCTTAAGAACGGCGTTATTGGTGCGTTTAAAGGAAGAAATTGCAAAAAACTACCACAAATGAAGAGGAAAGAAGAGCTCTTTCACTCTTTCACATGTCGATCAAAACGATGGCAGATAACTTAGTTTTCTTCTAAGATGTTTTATTTTTCAACATTAGAAATCTAGTAGGAATTAATGTATGTACGAAATTGCAAAAATTACAAAACTACGAAAATCGTTTCGAAATATAAAATACATACAAATAAATACACATACGATAAATAAAATCTCTATAATTTATCCATTAGACTTTCAGACCCTCGGCATAAATAAAAAAAACAAAAAAATAGACTGAAAGACCTATGGTCAGCTGACGGTTAACTGACCAACTATACACGCTAATCAGAGAGTTGAACCGAAATTTATTTGTTGATTATAAACAGTCAAATTGATACGGCAAAATTGTTTCATGTATGAAAAGTTCTATGAATGTATGCAACTAAGCTCACACTTTGCGGCGTATGCAGCAATTATATAGACAAATCTATAGAACTAAAATAAACCACCGAAAGGTAACAAAACAGGTTCGTGGTGAGACCTCGGAAGGGTATAAATTAAAAAGTTTAACACGTTAAAATCATATAGAGGCATTAGATGATTTAAAAACTTTAGTATTGCTCTGAGACCCCGGTTTGAAATTCGTTATATATTTGTGGTCGATCCGTTACCTTTATTGTCTTTACCTGTCTTGCCGTATCTCTCCTATGTACATATTTTATAGAAGTCAGTTTAAGTTGGATTTAATAGTTATTTTTTTTGGTTTCGTTAGAAGAAGTCGTTTATTTTGATTATTTGTTTTGAAGAGGGGAATTTTTGGGGTAATTGGAAGAAGCTTATGGCTTCCTTAACTATTTGGACGGAAGAGGAAATCCGAAGAATCCGAAGAACACAGACAGGGACTGGCTTATTGGCGCGTAATGCGGAAGCCAAATAAAGATGGGGAAGGAAGAAGAAGAATATACGTACTATGGACACTGTTATGCCGAACCACCAATAGAGGGCGCTCCAAAGAATACTAGGCGAAACCGTCAACAGAGGGCGCTCAATGAAGCGGCACTGCCAACTGCAGAAATCACATAAAATCACAGAGTTTATAAAGTGCGTATCTGCAGAGAAGAATTCGTGAATATTTTAAGATTTCTCAAACAGATGGCACTAGAGTGGATGTGAAAATACCCATATCACCAAATTGTTTTTATGTTATTTAAAAAAAAATCTAACCGAAACTTGACCTAGACCACTGGATATGAAAATACTTATATTACAAAATTGTTTGTATATATTTTTAAACATAAAACCTTAGGACAACTTCTGTTAGAAATCTGGTCAGGGTGTCGAGTCAGACAGCTGTAGTAAGGACTTAAT
>NW_017098437.1:15402-23761 GCF_001412225.1 Nicrophorus vespilloides | reverse complement strand
GATCCATTCTATCTTTTATAGTTACCTAGAAAATCAATCAAATGTGAAAACACTGCTTTTTTGCACGTTTTTTCAAATTTAAACACGAATTACAGCCAAACGGAATATACCACAATAATATATGAATACTCACTAGATTCCCCAACTATTCAGTTTTCATATGCATCTTTTGGATCCATTCTACCTTTTATAGTTTCCGAGAAAATCAAATATGAAAACACTTCTTTTTCTTCAATTTTTTAACGGAAAATACAGCTGACATTCGAATTATTATATTTTAATATAAACAAATATTGATGAAAAATTGTAATTTTCATTTTCAACAAAACTAGAATACATTTCTTTTTTATCAATAAACAAATTTCAATTCAATTAAAAAAAAAATAATTGAATTGCATCAGAAAATATACAAAATTGAAATGAATACTTTCATTATAGCAGATCGATTCGCTCGCTCTGTACGCGCGTTTCATTTATTTATTTCGTCCGTTGTTTGTTCGTGTCATTTCAATGCTGAAATTCGGTCGGAAAATGATAAACCGATTAAATGATTCGAAAACTAATTTAATCTTCGATTTAATTTCACCAAAAAAATAAAAAACAAAAACAAAAAGCGAGCGGGGAAACAAATAGCGCAGAAAATGAAACAAAACCGGAGCGAAACAAAACGATGCTCGCGGACGACGATCGTTTTACAGTCCAATAAAGAGTTTTGTTTTTTTTTTTACGTTCGAACGGTGGTGGTGGTTGGTCGTTGCTTTTGTTTTCTCTTTAATTTTTTGTTTTTTTTTTGTTTTCGTATTCATTTCATTGGTAATTCTATTTCTAGTTTCGATTCTGTATCGAAAAAAGGGGTGCACGAATGGTATAGTGGGGTAGGTAGGTAGATAGGTAGATATTTAGAGTTGGCGGTGTATATATGGACTGTTAAAAGGCGCATGGTGCATGTGGAGCGACGCTTCGGCCGGCCGTAGTACACAGACACAGCACAGCACACTCTGCCTCACGCTGCCAATCTGACAGTGTCGTCGCGACGCTGCTCACAAACGCGGCCGTGGAAAACGACGCGCGCCAACTTTCGAAAAAGTTCATTTTCGCGCCCAAAAATATAAAAATAAACAATTCGTGTATTTGTGTAAGAAGTTTTCATTTCCTTCTTCGAGTTTTATTGCTTTTATTTACTAAAAAATAATAAAAATAAATGGTTTTCGGTGCAAAATGGGAACTGTTCTGGTGCTCTTCGTGCTGACCGTTTTGGACTTGGTGCGTGGTTCACATGGAATTTTAAATGGAGGTAAGTTCTCTCAATTTCTGTTGAAAAAATATTTAGTTCAAAACAATAATCAAAAAAACTTTTGATTTAAATAAAAATTAGTTTAAATTTCTCAAATTTTTCATTAAAATTTTATTTGTTTTTTGTTTCGTTTTCAATTGTTTTGCTTCACGTTCGTCGTTTGTTTTCTTTCGAGTCGTTTTTGTTTTTAAATTCATGATTTAACAGTCACATGTTTTTATTTTTTCAAACTTGATTTTATATGCAATAAATTTGATAGCTTTTGTTTAATTAGAAAAAAAAACAATGAATATTTAAAATTATAGTCTTTTGTTTTCTTTCTTTCGATTCATATTTGTTTTTTAATTCATGATTTAACATTGAGATATTATTTTGTTTTTTGTTTTGTAAGCAGTCACGTGTTTTTATTGTTTTTTGCATATTGTTGTTTTGCATATGTTTATGTTTTATTAAAATTTTATAAAAATTATCCAATCCAAATAATATCATTTACATACGTTGCTTAACTATTGTTAAATTGTATGAAAATACATCAATTCTACAAATATCAAATAAATACGTTCTTTAAATCTTGTTAAATTGTATAAAAATCACCAATCCAAAGAGTATCATTTGCATCCATTGCTTAACTATTATTAAATTACAATAATACACTTTAAATCTGTTTGATATTGCATTAGTTTAGCCATTATTCATATTTTTTTTATAGTGCCATCTATATTTGTCCTCGGTTATTAAAATCACCAAATCAAGTAGTATTCATTGCTTAACTATTGTTTAATTTTATAAAAATACATCAATTCTACAAATATCAAATAAATACGTTCTTTAAATCTTGTTAAATTGTATAAAAATCACCAATCCATAGAGTATCATTTGCATCCATTGCTTAACTATTATTAAATTACAATAATGCACTCTAAAACTGTTTGATATTGCATTATTTAGCCATTATTCATATTTTTTTTATAGTGCCATCTATATTTGTCCTCGGTCATTAAAATCACCAATCAAGTAGTATTCATTGCTTAACTATTGTTTAATTTTATAAAAATACATCAATTCTACAAATATCAAATAAATACGTTCTTTAAATCTTGTTAAATTCTATAAAAATCACCAATTCATAGAGTATCAATTGCATCCATTGCTTAACTATTATTAAATTACAATAATACACTTTAATCTGTTTGATATTGCATTAGTTTAGCCATTATTCATATTTTTTTTATAGTGCCATCTATATTTACCCTCGGTCATTAAAATCACCAAATCAAGTAGTATTCATTGCTTAACTATTGTTCAACTGTAAAAGTTAATATGAATTACTCTAATAAATCTTTATTAATTCTACTATATTTGTCTTGAAAGTCACCCATCCACCTTGCTTAACTTTCAAAAAAAATGTAATAACGTTTGTTTTCATTTTGTGTTGTTGTTTTATGTATGTTTTTAATTAAACCATATTTATCCGTGAGCGTGTTTTACCTGTAAAGCGAAGCAATTAAGGCCGCTAATTGCATATCAATTCGTTTTAATGCGGCGCCCGCATGGCATCGCGACGCCCGCGTCGCTATTTTATCCTGCTCTCGTTTTTTTTTCTCCTTCGCTTTCCCTTTTTTTTTCCTTTTTTGGTTGGTTATTTTCCGATGCGATTTTTTTCCTCAATGTTCTTCGCTCTCAAATTCCCCGCAAAACGTTTTCAATATTCGCTTAAAAAAAACGCGAATTCGATTATTTCAATGTGTGCATTACTCCGACATTTGATGCAAATTGAAAGTGAAACGCTGAAAGCATCGCTGACATCGCAAAATAAATGTCAGATCGTGAAATGTCAAAAATTAATTGATTGAGTTTAAAGTTCACATGATGACAGATGTCATTTTTATTGTTGTTATTGTGATTATTTCTGTATTTTTTTAAAATATTTCATTATCAATAATTTTGATTAATAAAAAAAATTAATTGAAATTTGACATGAAAAGAAATGTCACATTTCATTGTAATACTTTTATATTCAATGTTTATAATAATGTCATTAATATCAATGTTGTATGTCAAATGTCAAATTTTAAATAGAGCAAACGTCAAAAGAAATATGAAATGTCAATTGTCAAAATGTATAAATTTTTAATTGAGAAACACATATTATCAAATGTCAAATATGTGTAGAGTAGAATGGAAATGTCAAAAGTTAAACATAAATGTCAGAATGAATTGATGTTAAAATTTTATTGAAGATATACCAAATGCATCAGTTATACCAATACAAATGTCAAATGTCAACTATTTTCATGTATGTTGGTAAAGGGTTCATTTACTAAAGAAAAAATGTGAATGAGAAATGTCAAAGGGTTTAAGTTTAGATTTAAAAAAAAACATATTAATATCAAATATGTATAAAGTAGAATTGAAATGTCAAAAAAAAAACGTCAAAATATGAAATGTTAGCTGTCAATATGTATAATTTTTAATTGAGAAACACATATTATCAAATGTCAAATATGTTTACAGTAGAATGGAAATGTCAAAAGTCAAAAATAAGTGTCAGAATGAATTGAGTAACAGATGTTAAAATTCAATTGAAGAAATACCAAATGCTTCAGTTATACAAATATAAATATTCAATGTCAACTATTTTCATTAACCGAAGAAAATATGTGAGTGAGAAATGTCAAAGGTTTTAATATTAAATATGTATAGAGTAGAATTGAAATGTCAAAAAGAAAGGTCAGAAGAAATTGAGTAACAGATGTTAAAATTCAATTGTAGAAATACCAAATGTATCAGTTATACCAATACAAAAATCCAATGTCAACTATTTTCATGTATGTTGGTAAGGGGTTTATTAACCTAAAAAAGCTTTGTCAACTAAATAAATGTCAGTGAGAAATGTCAAAGGGTTTAAGTTTAAACTTAAAAAAAAAGAGAGAGACATAGTTGTTGGGTTTGCGGCGAAGATACGAAACTATTGCACCCTCGAAACGGGAAACGAGCGAGCGTTGGGGGAGGCTTAAACGCCGGAAATGTCGCTTTTATATCATAAAGCGCGCACTCCACAAACTGTTTCGCATGATGTATACATGGTAATTATTAACGGAAGGGGTGTCAGCGGGGGTGGCGGTGGCGCTGCCGTCGCTGCAGCAGCTACGACTGCTTGACAGGTGAACAATGCGGGGTGACAGGACCGCCGCCGCCTCCTCCTCTTCTCACCGAAAACAACACCCATCCACCCCCAAAATCCGGGTTCGCCGTTTATCAACGTACAATTCCTATAAATCATTACCTCTGACCTACCTAATCCACCGCCAATTAATCGAGGCTTCGCCGCCGCCGCCGCCTCTCACACAATTTTTTTGCACCCTATCGTATTTTCGTTACAAATCCAGTTTCGCGCAGAGCTCACTTAATTCCTTTTCCTCTTTCCTCCGTGCATAAATAATGTTATGTCTCGTACTTTTTCCTCTCTCTCTCTCTTTTTACACCCCCAGGGGGGAAACTGAGGCGGCGGCGGCAGCAATTCGCATTCCGAATGCCGGGGGGGCCGGACTCTAAAACCGCAATCATTCCATTATATTCCCAAACAGGAAAACACTCAAAACTTTAAGACTTTAATTTATTTCTGCGCCCGCAAAACGAAATTATTCACCCAACTTTTTTACTGCCCTGTATATTAAACGAGGCCACAGTTGCCTCCATTGCTTTTCATACACTTCACCCTGTATAAATACAATGGAATATCAAGTTTCTCTATTCAATTCAGATAACGTTAATCTGTAACGCTCACAATTTCATCATCTATTCAGTTGTCATCCTGCAATACTGACAGTTTAAATTGTCAATTTGTTAAGGTTGACAGTTTTAAATATATATGCAACCGTTGTTTTGCTTGCAATTTTCATACACGTTCTCCAACATTACGCGTTATTATAATGAAATTGTCGACATACCTCTAATAACGTTTTTTTTTTTGTAAAAATTCTTCAGCTGGATTAACACGCTTAGACCGCAATTTTGCTCATTCAAATTTAAAGCTGACCCTCGAAAGCTGACGTTGGAAACAAACGGAAGGAAGAAACGTGCGGAAAAATCACACGAGAGTTTTTACCCCACGTTTTGCATATATGCTCTCTCTCTTTGCTAATGTAATAAAGTTTTATGCGAGTACGGCTCTTCCACGCGCGTTTTTATTCATTTAATTAAAAAAAAATCCCATAGTCCGCAGCATTTCGCTTACACACATACAATATTCTAACGTTCGCACCTCGTTTGCTTCTGTTTCAATTTAATTTTTGTTTTTTAGAGCAAAATGAAACGTTTGATTTTTTGTGTGAAAATTTAATTTCCACAGCTATTAAAAAGGTCGGAAACTGAACTGAACTCAATCCACGATTTATGAGCGCAATTTTATAACAGAAGTTTATCATTTTGTATTTATTTTAATTAGTTACGTTTATTTTGTTTTTTTGTTGCTAGGAGATTTATGCCATTTTTATTTATTTGGTTGACAATTATAACAGTTAGCTTCTTTTTTTTTTGTAAGGTCTATTATGACAGCTTGCTAAATTGGGGAGGTTAAAAAGAAGAAACTTTGACAGATAAATGTCAAAAATGAGCAAAACGTTAGTAATAACTATGTTAATAGATGGCGCCACTTGTATCGCATGCAATACTACTAACACAATGTAATAAATTTTTCGTTTTCTATCTGTGCAAACAAATCACTTGATATCTTGTAGTTGTTTTGCGCCAATACTACATCAACATTCCTACTTGTTTTTTTTTTGTTGCTAGGAGATTTATGTCATTTTTATTTATTTGGACGACAATTATAACAGTTAGCTTCTTTTTTTTTTGTAAGGTCTGTTATGACAGCTTGCTAAATTGTGGAGGTTAAATAAAAGAAATTTTGACAGATAAATGTCAAAAATGAGCAAAACGTTAGTAATAAATATGTTAATAGATTGTACCACTTGTATCGCATGTAATCCTACTAACACAATCAATGTATACATCTACTAAATTTTTCGTTTTCGATCTGTGCAAACAAATCACTTGATATCTTGTAGTTGTTTTGCGCCAATACTACATCAACATTCCTACTTGTTTGTTTTTTTTTGTTGCTAGGAGATGTATGTCATTTTTATTTATTTTGACGACAATTATAACAGTTAGCTTCTTTTTTTTGTAAGGTCTATTATGACAGCTTGCGAAATTTTGGAGGTTAAAAAGAAGAAACTTTGACAGATAAATGTCAAAAATGAGCAAAGTAATAAACGTATAGTATTGACGTTAGTAACAAGTATGTTAATAGATGGCGCCACTTGTATCTTATGCAATCCTACTAACACAATCAATGTACACATAAACAAATCACTTGATATCTTATGGTTGTTTCGTGCCAATACTACATCAATATCCCTACTTGTTTGTTTGTTTTTTTTTGTGTTGGTATTGTAGTGTGAGGGAGCGAGGGGGTGTGTATTTATGTATGATGTTTGGACAATTGGTGCCCAAACCGGCGTGAAATTTGTTTGACCAATTGTTAGTTGGCCATGTTTTATTTTTTTTTTATTATTCCGGCCTCGTTTGTTATCGGCCTATACATGTGTGTGTGTTTTATTAATCCACGGGGCGGCGGTTTTTGGCCAAACGAAAAATATTGCATCCAGTCCATCCCCATACACACACACAACCCCTAAAATCTCTCTATCTCTGTGCAAATTCCGACTCTATTTATGTATCTCTCTTTCGCTAATGTCCGTTCCGAAATTGAATAATGATCATTGATGTCCGTCGATAAATTGTGTTTTGTTTTTTCGAAATTTTGAGGCGGCTGCGGCATCTGAAAAAACAGGGGTGCCAAACCAATCAGTGTTTTTGTTTTCGCCCTTTCGTTACCAAAACGTACTAAAGAAAAAAAAAAGACAACGCCTCCTCCGTTATTATATATTCAACCATCTATTATTTCACCCCCTTTAACGCACCCCTGTCTATTTGCTTAACAGTTCTTCTATGAGCAAAAGGGGGTGTTTATAAATCAAGCGTCATTTGTTTCAATACAAATCATACCTAAACACGTGTTGAATTGAATTGAAATGAAAATAAATTTTATTTCTTAGGTTTGTCGCCATCTAGTAGTTAATTTTGTAAACCTCATATTACATCTTTATAAATTTATTAATTTTCAAGTCTTTTTGTTAAAATTTATTTAGAAAGTTATTAGTTTTGTGGCGCAAGAAGCTTTCCATGATAAACTATATTACTGTAATTCTTTTAGTATTTTTTGTTGTTGTTGTTGTTGTGTGGACAGTTGGCAACAAATTTGCGTATGCAACTCAACGAACTAGTAAAACAAAATTTATGGCAGAAAGCAGTTGCGGCAAGTCGCACGGTCCACTTTACTGCACCCAGTGGACCCGAGATCTCTCAACCATAGTCATTTATGTAAGTTTTTCACTTGTACATTCCCAAGTATTTTGTGTATTTCAATGCGAATTGCATCAATCTGTATTTACATTACAAACAATTTACAACATTCAATCAATGACAAATGGAATGATTTGTGTTAATAGGGTTGCATGTATTGAAACTGTCGCCATCTATTAATGTAGTTAATACTAAAGTAAAAATTACTGTACTAATGTAAATTTAAAAACAAAACGTTTAAAGTAAGTTAAACTCCATCTATTTTCATAATTCCCGCACTGAAATTGTCATCGACGTTGCGCAAATTTTGTAGCAATGAAAATAACTGAATAATTCGTCGCACAAACAATGCAGTCCGCAATTGTACGGAATGTTTGCTTTTCGCGACTTCGACAATAATTATTTAGCGGTTAATCAAAAGCATTATGCGAGAATGTTAATTAATTGCCGGCCAACATCAAAAGCGAAACAATGCCCGAATACGCATTCGCATTCACTAATTAATCAAACCAAAAATAACGTTCGCGAAAAGCAAAAAATCGTCCTTGTTTATATACGCGCAAAGCAATTAGAACTGTCGCAATCGAAGCATTCAAATCGTTTGTTTGCTTCATTTTCTTCTTCAACTGTTGGTAA
>NW_017098437.1:0-15391 GCF_001412225.1 Nicrophorus vespilloides | reverse complement strand
GTTTTTATTTTATTGGCAATTATTCTATTTATTTTTCATTTAGCAAGTGTTGATTTTTCTTTTTCAACGAAAAAAAAAAACTATTTTGTTTTGTAAATCCATTTAAACGAGATGATTGTCTTCCCTTTGATCTTCCCTTTTCTGAAATGCGAAATATCTCGACTGCAGGAAATTGACTGAATGGCTGGAAGTGACGTCAGTTTATATTATATTATATATATATTGGGAGTGAATCAATAAACAATTTTTACACTAAACGGGGAATTTCGCATTACGAAACGTGCCAATAACATCTTTTTTGTTTTCAACGTTTGTGAACGTTAATGCAATGCAAATCACATGATTTCGTTTTGATTTTTCGATATATCCAATTTTTACTCTATTTTCGTAATTAGTAATGGATTTATTTAAACAACGAGACTTGAAAACGTCTCGATTATAAACGTAAATTAAAAAGGTAGATTCAAATTTGCTCTTTTTTCGATCGATGTTTTCTTTCAAGTTTGAGAACCGAAATTTCACTCTAATTATTGAGATTATCAACAAATATCAAGTAAATCAACGTTACCAATTAAATTTGTCTTTTTTTTATGTTTGAAAATTGAAAACCGAAATTTCATAGTAATTGTTAGGATTATCAACCAATTGAACTTTACTTGTTTTGTTTTTGTTGTTTCAATTGTTTCGTATTCGAAAACTGAAGTTTTACTGCAATTATTTCGATTATCAACAAATGTCAAATGATTCAACTTTATTGTTTTGTTTTCGTTTGTCTATTTTTTAATGTTCGCAAACTTAAATTTGCATTATAATTATTGGGATTATCAACCGATTCAACTTTACTTTTTTTATTTTTTTCAATTGTTTTGTATTCAAAAACTGAAGTTTTAATGCAATTATTTCGATTATCAACAAATGTCAAATGATTCAACTTTATTCTTTTGTTTTCGTTTGTCTATTTTGTTATATTCGAAAACCTATATTTGTATTATAATTATTGGGATTATCAACCGATTCAACTTTACTTGTTTTGTTTTTTTCAATTGTTTTGTATTCAAAAATTGAAGTTTGATTGCAATTATTTCGATTAGCAACAAATGTCAAATGATTCAAGTTTATTCTTTTGTTTTCGTTTGTCTATTTTTGTTTATGTTCGAAATTTATAAATTTGCATAATAATTATTGGGATTATCAACCGATTCAACTATACTTGTTTTGTTTTTTTCAATTGTTTTGTATTCAAAAATTGAAGTTTTACTGCAATTATTTCGATTATCAACAAATGTCAAATGATTCAAGTTTATTTTTTTTTTCGTTTGTCTATTTTCTTATGTTCGCAAACTTAAATTTGCATTATAATTATTGGGATTATCAATCGATTCAACTTTACTTGTTTTGTTTTTCAATTGTTTGGTATTCAAAAACTGACGTTTTACTGCAATTATTTCAATTATCAACAAATGTCAAATGATTCAACTTTATTCTTTTGTCTATTTTTTTATATTCGAAATTTCTAAATTTGCATTATAATGATTGAGTTTATCAACCAATTCAACTTTACTTGTTTTTCAATTGTTTTGTCTTCGAAAACTGACGTTTTACTGCAATTATTTCGATTATCAACAAATGTCAACCAATCCAACTTCACTTTTATTTTGCGTTTGTCGATTTTTTCATTGTTCTAGAACCGAAATGTCATTAAAATTAATGCGATTATCAAGAGTGTCAACTCATTTGTGCGATTGTACGTTTTGCGTTTTGGAAATTTACATTTGACGTGAGGAAATGAAGCGTTTCAACAATAATTTAATAAAAATATGAGAGAGACAGACAGAGAGAGAATTTTGGGGTTGTGTTTGCGTTTTGCGTTATTTGCGTGTGTGGATGTGGATGTTTGAATGCGGAATGTTTGCATTGTGCGCCCGAAATGCGAAATGGGCAAGCGGCGGGAAAGATTGATTAGCAGGAAAAGCGGCCATAATTGCGGACATTACCATCAATAATCATGACTATATAGGCATACCTATATACGTGCGTGTGTGCACTGGGGGGAGGTGGGAACAATCACCGCCGCCACCACCCACACACCCATATTGACATGAAGTGAGGTAGATATTCGTTAAAGCCTAGGTTTAAACGATTCACCGTTACCAACAAAAAAAATAAATAAATTAAAAAAATATATATCATAAAAAAAGGGGTTGAACGTGGGGCACCGCGCGCTTAAAAATCACCACCCCTCTCGGATCTCTCGATTACGAGTGTTTGTTTAGTGGAGGACACACAGAAGGGAGGGCGAGTGCCGCACCGAAATCCATTCATCCATACATTTTTTTTTCTCTCTCTTCTCATTCATCCCTGATCCAGTTTCGCCTCGTTCTGCGGCTACTTTAACCTGATTTGCATATGAATCGGAATCACCCTATTCCATGTTATTTAGAGCAAGCCATGGTCCATGTGCACGGCGATAAATAATATGCGTGTGCATTATTTCTCGACGCCCTTGTTCTGTTTACTCAACTGCCCTTTCTTGCGATGGAAATTGCGGCCGGACCTTTACACCTTAAACCCTAAAAAGGGGGGCAATCCGGTTAATCCTGACTTTCCAATGGGCGAGCAAATATAAATAAAAAAAAATTGAAGCAAAATCCGGTGCGTGCGACTGAAATCCGAGGAGGCTTGGGGGATGTGAAACGACGGTTAGCGAAGCGTTACGTTGACGTGTCAATCGCATCTGTCATTTTCTCCTTCCACTAATTACGCATAATTCCATCCAATCTGTTCAGAACAATTTTACAATTAAACAAATTACAATTGTTGCTTTCATCTGTCATTTTATAAATTCACTAATTACGCGTAACTAAATATAAGCAAATCAAAAATTATTATAGGTTAACATTGACATGTCATTTACATCTGTCATTTGTCAACTGTCATTTGTCAACTGTCATTTTATCAATCTGTAATGTACATCTTATTAAATTCCATCACGTAAACACAAACTATTGTATAAATTGATAATGTCAGAGTATTAAAGCCTGTACGTATATATTATTCTAATGACGGATCAATTTGTCCGCATGTAAAATATTGATTGGGAAATTATCGTTCTCCATTATTTACCTTTCGCGTGGACCTACATTTCGCTCAGTTAATAATTCAGTAATTCGATAATACATTTAAAAACCATTAAGTAAATTACTGTAATACATACGATTATTACGAATCCTAATTGTATATGTAAATTATTCTTCTTTTACTACAATTTATCATCATTTATGGAATATAAACGATTTTGTTTCAACGATTTTCAGGCTAAGTTTTTTTTTTCAATTGTTTCGAACAATAAAATTCCATGATTACAGAAATTGGAGGTTTGTGAACGATTCAATATTTCTATAGTTGCTATGACATTTGGTTGCTAATAACACATTTCGGTTACTAATGATGTTTATTTATATACTTAACCAAAGTTCATATTGAAAATGATTATGACATTTGTCGGTTGCTAATAACGCTTTGTGGTAACTAATGAAGCTTATTTATATAATTAATCAAAGTTCATATTCAAAATGATTATGACGTTTAAAGGTTGTTAATGACGCTTTGTGGTAACTAATGACGCTTATTTATATACATAACCAAAGTTCATATTCAAGATGATTATGACGTTTATCGGTTGCTAATGACGCTTTGTGGTAACTAATAACGCTTATTTATATAATTAATCAAAGTTCATATTCAAGATGATTATGACGTTTATCGGTGGCTAATGACGTTTTTTGGTAACTAACGACACTTATTTATTGGTTGTAATATTTTTGTAAATTAATCCAAATTTTTAATTGAATTTGAGTAAATTTGAAAATTCGAGAAACGGATTAATTTATTATCTAAAAAAATATATATAAATTATTTAATATTGATAAGATATCGGTTTGTGAGGTCATCGCAGATCTTCTTGTTAACAGTCACGACATTCTCGAAAACTTTCGCGACAATATTGAACAGAATGTCCACATCTTTGGTCATCTGAATCCTCTGCAACTTCATGCATTGCACACAAGCCTCCAGCTTCGGGTAATACTTTTTATTCCTGCACATCCTCATGTACTTCTCATAAACATTGTACAAATCATGTCTACAACAATAAAACAGTAAAAGTAAATCCACTAATATATTTTATATATTCTTTCAATTTACCTGAAATCCCATATAACCGAAGAGTCCAATTCGTAAACATCATCTACAGGTTCGCCGCTGCTGCAGTTGACTATAGGAATTTTCGGCAACTGAAAGCTCACCTCTGTGATGCGTCTCATGAATTCCAAACAGTAAGATTCCTCTTCGACGCTCGAAGACCAAAATTCTTCATCTTCCGAAGACGCAGCGATCGCGCAAATCGCCAAAAATGTGAACAACTTTAATTGCATTTCGTGTACTACTCACGTTTCGAAATTTACCGCTGGTATAGATAATATAGAAACACGCACGTTATCGCTTCTATCAGAAGATAACTCAATCACAGGAAAATTGTGACGAGGAAACAATAACAACAAAAAAATATATATAAAATGAAATGCGCAATATGATTGTAATTTTGATTTATCTTTTAATCTGATACTTATTTAATTTAAGTTTTAAAATCAGCTTATTTACTTGAGAATCAAAATCATTTTGTATATTTCAAAAATGAAGTTGTCAATGTTGTCACTTATTGGTTGACAGTGACGTTTTTTGGTTGCTAATGACGCTTATTTATATTCGTCAAAACTGACGTTTATTAGTTGTTAATAAATTTTTTGTCTTCTAATGACGTTTTTTACATACAAACACACATTTTTAGATTTACATTCTAATACGTCAAAACTGACGTTTATTGGATGATAATAACGCTGTCAATATTGTCACTTATTGATTGACAGTGACGTTACTAATGATGCTTATTTATATTAAAATAGTAAAAAATGGCGGCTGTTGGTTGATAATCACATTTTATTATATTCGAACATCGTTTATTTCATACATTTTTCCATAAAAGTATTGTTATGACGTTTATTTACATTCTAATACGTCAAAAATGACGTCTATTGGTTGATAATAACGCTGTCAATAATGCCAGTTACTAGTTGACAGTGACATTTTTAGATTGCTTATTTACATTCTAATACGTCAAAACTGACGTTTATTGGATGATAAAAACGCTGTAATTATTGTCACTTATTGATTGACAGTGACGTTACTAATGACGCTTATTTATATTAAAATAGTAAAAAATGACGGCTGTTGGTTGATAATCACGTTTACTTATATTCGAACATCGTTTATTTCATTCATTTTTTCATAACGTTATGACGTTTATTTACATACAAACACGTCAAAAATGACGTCTATTGGTTGATAATAACGCTATCAATAACGTCAATTACTAGTTGACAGTGACATTTTTAGATGGCTTATTTACATTCTAATACGTCAAAACTGACGTTTATTGGATGATAATGACGCTGTCAATATTGTTACTTATTGATTGACGTTACTAATGACGCTTATTTATATAAAAATAGTAAAAAATGACGGCTATTGGTTGATAATCACGTTTACTTATATTCTAACATCGTTTATTTCATACATTTTTCCATAAAAGTATTGTTATGACGTTTTTCTACATACAAACACGTCAAAAATGACGTCTATTGATTGATAATAACGCTGTCAATAATGTCAGTTACTAGTTGACAGTGACATTTTTAGATGGCTTATTTACATTCTATTACGTCAAAACTGATGTTTATTGGATGATAATAACGCTGTCAATATTGACAGTGACGTTACTAATGACGTTTGATTGATAATCACATTTATTTATATTCGAACATTGTTTATTTCATACATTTTTTCATAAAATTATTGTTTTTGCAGATTTTCTATCAATCACTTATAAAATTTTGTTCATGAACTTTGAAAATGAATTACAAAAACACCAATGCACATACAGATATATAAAAATACTCATTTTGTTCGTTGAATATTCAAGATTATTTTGCTAGTTTAAATTTTATTAATAAATCATTGTTTTTCAAAATATATTAAGAAAACTGAGACGTTGTTTCGATATATTTTTAAAAAATTTAAATTAAAATTTTCAGGATCAGTTTTCGGTGGAAGCGTGGTCGAGGGTGGCGCCATATCGCCCAGGTTCATATCCCGAGGGAACACGTTTCGCGTGGTGACCGGAGATACGGTGATCCTGCCCTGCGAAGTCCAGAACTTGGGTAAATATAACACACAATATGATTTATTATCAATGCACAAGTTATAATTGTCCTGTGATATTATTGCGTAATTTTATAATGAATTAGAAAAAAAATTAATGATACAAAAGTGAAAAAAAATTGAATCCTTTTTCTCTCTTAAAAGGCTAACTCGATTTTTGAACGTCCATTTGCAAGTTAAAATTCGAAAACAAAATGTAAAAAAACAAATTGGAGAGGGATGCAAGAAAAAAAAAAAATAGAAGGCTGTAGATATAGGTTTTAGGGCTTCGCAAAGAGGACTTGATTGGACGGGACGCGAATTTCAGATGATGGTCATGCAGAGAGAGAGAGAGAGAGAGAAAAAAAGTTGAACTTTTAAACGACGGAATGAAAATAAATAGAGATGAGAGAGAGAGAAAAAAATTGTGATGTGAAGGGTTGAGGAGGGGGGTTGGTTTGGTAAACTGGTTTGGAGCGATGAGTCGGGTGGATGGTATCTCCCATTTTGAACGCAGTAGGCGTGGGGGTGGTTGGAGAGGAGCGGCTTTGTTTCAACCGCGGAAATTTGCATACAAATTAAAACCGTCCCGAGATATACGTATACACACACACACACACATACATACAGCCTTATACATACACGTAGAGATCACGTACTTCGGTTGCCAGCGAAACGCACAAACGCTTGAAAAAACAATTGCCATCATTTTGTTTCGCCGACCGCGATTATCGTGCGGTATAATTCCGATCCGGTTGAAGGGTTGCATATTTAAAAGCGAAAAACAAAAGAGACTAAAACATACAAAAAACACACACACACACGATCACGCATACAATATCAAAAAAAAAAACAAAATGAAAAGCGGAGAACAAATGCGTGGAACGGGGTTGGAATGCCTCGCATTACATCGTGACGCTGTTGATTCTATATACGTTTTTTCTTTTGTTTGTTTTCTTTCTCTTTTTGAAATTTATTTTTGTACTCTTACAAACATACCATCATAAATATTCAAATTGGACTCATCGTGTAGAAAGGGAAGGTTTTTGCACTTCTTTCTCGTGTGCGGTTTTTTTTTTTGGTTTGTTGTAACGAAAACTTCGTTAGCGAGAAAAATGTACAGCAATCACCGCTCCGATTAATATTCATGAATTCGCAATGCGCCGCATCGAAATTCTGATGGGAATAAAAGCGCAAACGTGTTCTTTCTTCAAATTTGAATAACGCATCTGCGGGTTTTTGTATAAATTACCTAATTATTAATTGTTTTTATTGAGATCTCTTTCAAATTCGAGTTTCTTTGATCGATTCTAAATAGAATATAAGAAAAATAAAACGTCTATTATTTGTGAGAATAGTCAAAATATTCAAACTATGGACAAAGTTTAGTCATAGTTTATGGTGGATGCGCCGGGTTGACAATATACGATTTTCTTGTGAAATTTTCTTTTGAAATATATAATTTTTATATAAACACTACTAATAACGTCTTTATAATAAATTAAGTAAAAAAATTTGAAGATTAATAAATTTTGAGACATTTTTTTTTTAATATTTAAAGTAAATCAAAATTAATCCTCTCGTGACTCACTTATCTATATTATATGAATCGTGTTACAGTTAAATAACTTAAAGCTGATTTAATCAGTGTTTATTAAGTTTAATGGTGAACTACTTTATTAGAGATTTTCACCTTTTCACCCCTTTGCATACTATATATTAAAATTTAAATGAAAAATGCATTAAGATACGATTACAATCAGCGAACGGTTCTCGCTATTAAGCAATTACGAATATAGATGGAGCGCGTGCGTTGCGTGCTTTTGCGGAAAATCAACGTAATTTTCTTTAATTACGCGCCGCGATTTCCGCGGAAAATGATTATCCTTAGGTAATTTATGCGCAGGATGTTATCGATCTCGCACAACCTGCGACACGTACTTTCACGTGCACGCCACTTGCATTCTCCACCCTTTCCTCTTTCTTTTTCCAGTCTATTTAAATCTCGCGCCAACCCTCTAACCACCACCCCCGTCGTCGTGTGCTTAATACTATATCTGGACTTACACACCACGTAAGTGCAAAGCTCATTAAGGCCGCATTCATTAATATTAACGGCGCCACCAACCGACGACTCCAACCTGTTACTAACCAATCTGATGCGATATTATTATTATTACGCTTTCTTCTTTTTTGTTTTTGTTTTCGCGTTGCCATTATCAACGTTAGAATTTACGACTAGTTTCCATGCGTTTCCTCGGTAACAAATGGAAATTAAAGAGAAATTATTTGCTGGGTGCATAAATGTTAAATTTAATTAGAAATAATTATAAAATGATTAAAATATTTTAATTTGTATTCTACATATCCGATGCGATATTCAATTTTTTGGTTTTGTTGTATTATCAACGTTGTCCTTATCAACGTTTTGTTGCGTTTCTAAGGTAACCTTTGAAAATAGCGATGCGAGTCCTGAAAAGAGATAGATTCAGTCGTTTTCAGCTTCCTTCACTTATTGTCTTTAAAAATTTTACTATTGTTTCATTGAAATGAAATATTTCCAAAAGAAAAAAAATCTTGTACATATTTAAGTATCCTAATTATTGTTGTTTTGTTAATTTGATGGGTAAACGAAGCGATTCATGAAAAGCTATTGAAAATTTTCAGTTCTCTTTAAAAAATTGAAATGAAAACTAAAACATGAAACTTTCAGGACATATTTTAACATTTTGTTACATCTGTGAGTGTCGTAATAATTGGATTGTTGTTTTGTTAATTTGATGAAAAGCTGATGCAATTTTTTAGTTTTACTCAAAAAGTTGTAATGAAAACTGAAAAATGAAACTTTCAGGACATATTTTGTAATTTTTCACATATTTAAGTATTATAATTATTGGATTGTTGTTTTGTTAATTTGATGAAAAGCTGATGTATTTTTTTAGTTTTGCTCAAAGATTTGAAATGAAAACTGAAAAATGAAACTTTCAGGACATATTTTGTAATTTTTTACATCTTTATGTATTATAATTATTGGATTGTTATTTTGATAATTTGAAGGGCGAGCGAAGCGAGTCCTGGAAAGCTGTCAAAAATTTTCAGTTCTCTTTAAAAAATTGAATTGAAAACTGAAAAATTAAACTTTCCGGACATAGTTTGTAATTTTTTACTTCTTTAAGAATTATAATTATTGGATTGTTGTTTTGTTATTTTGAAAAGCTGAAGAGCTGTTGAAAATTTTCAGTTCCCTTTAAAAATTGAAATGAATACTGAAAAATGAAACTTTCAGGACATGTTTTAACATTTTATTACATCTTTGACTGTCGTTATTATTGGATTGTTGTTTTGTTAATTTGATGAAAAGCTGATGCATTTTTTTATTTCTACTCAAAAATTTGTAATGAAAACTGAAAAATGAAACTTTCATGACATATTTTGTAATTTTTTACATCTTTATAATTATTGGATTGTTTTTTTGTTAATTTCAAGGGCGATCAAAGCTAGACCTGAAAAGCTATTGAAAATTTTCAGTTCTCTTTAAAAAAATTGAAATGAAAACTGAAAAATGAAACTTTCAGGTTTTACACAAAAAATTGAATTGAAAACTGAAAAATGAAACTTTCAGGACATATTTTGTAATTTTTCACATCTATAAGTATTATAATTTTTGGATTGTTGTTTTGTTAATTTGAAAAAGCTGTTAGAAATTTTCAGTTTCCTTTAAAAAATTTAAATGGAAACTGAAAAATGAAACTTTCAGGACATATTTTGTTATTTTTTGTTGTTGTTTTGTTAAATCACTTCTCTTCAAAAATTTGATTCGACTTTGTTTCTATGGAAACATACTTTATTAATGCTTAATTTTTATTTATCAAATTTGCAATATTAAATTTATCGAATCAAATTGGCCAAGTCTCTCTCTCTTTTGTTTTTATTTTGACAGTCAACTGTTGCCAGTTGGACACGCGATCGATTTTCGATTAGCCACTTGAAACGCGCACATCGTGTGTATCCACATTTCATATTCGGAGAGAGATTCAAATCTATATCTATTTATTCATGTTTTTGCCCATCCACCCTCATTCTGACAACCCCTACACTCGCTCCCTGTATTTGCAAAAGCGAATTCTGACAAATTGATAGGGCAACAAACAAACAAAACAAAAAAAACACAAAAAAAAAACAGCTGAACTGCACGTGACAGAGAGAGAAAAGGCCAACTATTATGAGTGGATGATCGAAGTGCTATCTCGCTTCAACTCTCGAACTTTGTAGTGCTCAAAACCGTGGTATATCTCTTTCTTTCAATGTAGTTCGAGTTTTTCCCGTTGTTTGTTTTGGTACGCTACGCTTGTTTACCTATTGAGTTGCTTGTTTTGTTTTGTTTGTTTTGTTTTGTTTGTTTCATTTTTTTTCAATGTAGTTGTAGTATGCGTTGCATGCATGCAGTAACTGAGCACATTCATACATAAATATTCCACTCGATTTATCCGTTCCGGTGGTGCATCCAAATGTGGGGGAGATGTTCTCTCCAATATCCATGGACGACCATGATCGTGGTGCCTCGATGATGCTTTTTTTTTTTTGAAATATCCATCCCTCTCTAACCCATGAACAATCAATGTGTTCTCACTCTCTCGTTTATAGGTAATTCACAGCGTGAACTACGTTTGAATTATTGATTCGCTCTGATCAATCAGCGTGATTTATCCGACCCCCCCCCTTGCAATTATTCGACCGCAAATTAATAAAATTCCGATGGGAAAAACATGCACATTTCGGTTGGCCCAAAACTCGACAAGAATTTAATGCAATTTAATTTGCGTTCAACTATAACAATTTTATCTTTGTGGTTTATTTATTAAAACAAAATTCATAACATTATAAAATTTATTACATATTTATATTGCTTTGTTTATGTTCATAACAAATACTAAATATAGCAACTGTCTCAATGAAAGAGTTGCAACTGTTTCAAAAATTTGAAAAGAAAACTGAAAAATGAAACTTTCAGGACATATTTTAATTGAAAAATGAAACTCTTAGGACATTTTTTAACATTTTGTTACATCTTTAAGTATTATAATTATTGGATTGTTGTTTTGCAAATGAGATGGGCGAGCGAAACGAGTTCTGAAAAGCTGTTGAAAATTTTCAGTTCTCTTTAAAAAATTGAAATGAAAACTGAAACATGAAACTTTCAGGACATATTTTAACTGAAAAATGAAACTCTCTCGATATATTTTGTTACATTTTTGAGTATTATAATTATTGGATTGTTGTTTTGTTAATTTGATGAAAATCTGATGCATTTTTTTAGTTCTACTCAAAAATGTGAAATGAAAACTGAAAAATGAAACTTTCAGGACATATTTTGTAATTTTTTACATATTTATAATTATTGGATTGTTGTTAACTGAAAAGCTGTTGAAAATTTTCAGTTCTCTTTAATAAATTCAAATGAAAACTGAAACATGAAACTTTCAGGACATATTTTAACTGAAAAATGAAACTCTCAGGACATATTTTAACAGTTTGTTACATCTTTGAGTATTGTAATTATTGGATTGTTGTTTTGTTAATTTGATGAATATCTGATGCATTTTTTTTAAGTTCTACTCAAAAATGTGAAATGAAAACTGAAAAATGAAACTTTCAGGACATATTTTGTAATTTTTTACATCTTTATAATTATTGGATTGTTGTTAACTGAAAAGCTGTTGAAAATTTTCAGTTCTCTTTATAAAATTGAAATGAAAACTGAAACATGAAACTTTCAGGACATATTTTAACTGAAAAATGAAACTCTCAGAACATATTTTAACATTTTGTTACATCTTTGAGTATTATAATTATTGGATTGTTGTTTTCTTAATTTGATGAAAATATGATGCATTTTTTTTTAGTTCTACTCAAAAATGTGAAATGATAACTGAAAAATGAAAATTTCAGGACATATTTTGTAATTTTTTACATCTTTATAATTATTGGATTGTTGTTAACTGAAAAGCTGTTGAAAATTTTCAGTTCTCTTTATAAAATTGAAATGAAAACTGAAACATGAAACTTTCAGGACAAATACTAAATGTAGCAATTGTCTCAATGAAAGTGACTGTTAAAACAAAACCGTTTTTTCAACTTTGAACGTAGATTACAGGAAAATGTTAACAGTTTCAATTCTTTCAATATTTACTTATTAATGATTGAATATCTGAGTTTAATTCGAGTACTCAAACTTGTAGTTAGTGTCAATGGTTGTTGAGTTATACAACAAAACGCGTTTTACAAATTTACACAAAAAAAAATGTATAAGATTCTTGTTTGAAAAATTCGTTGATTGATGTAAATTGAAATTGGACCAAAAACACTTCCTTGAGGAATACCAGACACAATTGAAAATAACCATTTGAACTGTAATTAGATAATTATTGAATGTCGTATTATCTTCTTTTCATCCTCAATCCATTTATTTCTATTACTTTTTCATTTTCTCTGATTTTTTTTTCTCTATCTCTCCCTTTGTTCTTTTACCGCGGTGAAGATGGGAAGATCAGACCGCACAAAGCCATCATCAATCATAGAAATTTATCATCGGTCGAACGCGCTCTCTCTCTTTCTCCTCCCAAGAGCCAAAAGTCTCGGACTATCGATATTGGCCAGGACTAGCTAGGTTCATTGCAGCAAGAGGAGGAAGAGGAGGCTGTGGCGCGGAAATTTCCGTTAATTAGCGGCAACATTGTGTATATATATGTGTTGTGCAGGAGAAGGATGGAAATAGAGTGAGAGAGAGAGTAGGATAGTTTGTGTTGCGGGAGTGGAATCAAGAGGGAACGATAAATATCAACTATCCACCAACCTAGGCTCGGAATTATATATATATATATGCATATATATATATACTATATATATATATATATATATACAGAGTGTATATCGCGTTATCTTGCGTTGTTCTTCTCTCTCTCTATCTCTCTCGCTCTCGTATATTCTGTGGATGCGTTGTGCAATAGCGCCATCTCTGTTTACAATTTATATGCAAATTGCCGTTGAGAGCAATTACAGTTCCGGGATATTCTGGGATCCGGCGCATCCAGAATTATATAACCCAGGCGCGATAATAAAATCCGCAGGAATCAAGGAATATCACACACGGCTGCTGCATACACACTTATAAACTTGTAACCTCGATTCCGAATGTAAAGCCTTTTTCGGGACACTAAAAAATATATATATATGTATATCGTTTGAGCAATAACTTCGACATTGTTTCTACTCGATGTCGTCTCTTGCAAAAAGTCTTTCAGTTTTGAAAGTCGCGTTCGAGTTCGATTTAATAACAAAATAATCATATAAAAAAATGCAATTCCCATCCAAACTTTTCCCGTTTTCCGCCACCCCCGCCGTCGTACATCGGCTTAATTGACCGCGATCTCGCTTCCTGTCCGGCTCGGAAAAGCGGATTTAAACCTATCTCCGTCTCTCTTTCTCTTTACTTTTCATATAATATCTCTTCTCTCTTTCTTTTGCTTTTCATTGCTCGTGAAATATGCACGTTAAGCTTACACTAACTGCTTCAGTTTTCAGAGGCTTTCTGCGGAATACGGATCATAACTTTTTTTTTAAATATATTGTCGTAATCATTACAGTTTTTTTTTTAGTTTTATAGTTTTAAAATGATTAAATTTTTCATTTAAAATTGATTCATTTTCATTTTAAAATTTTTCGTATTTTTTAAATGTAAAATTTTCAATATTGTTTGTTTAAACATATGTAAACTGTACTTTTAGATAAAGTTAATCCATGATTGATATAAAAGAGAATCCGATTTTCCCCAAAATTAATATCTGTATTAGTTTTCGGTGGAGCGCGAACGCCATTAATTTGCATTCGTTAATCCGCGTTTGGGACTGAGGAAGGTTTTCCCCACTAATCCCAACATAATCCGGTTCGAAACCGAATATTTTAGGTCAATTGGATTAATAAAATTAGTTCCAATTGACCTAAAATATTCACTGAGTGCATAGTTTCCAGCAGTCCATCAACCGACTATATAACTCCTTAATCTTATAGAAAAATATATAACATTAAAAGAAATTGAAAAAAAAATGGGATTTTTTTTCTCAACTAATTTAATTCATAAGTATCAAAATAATTTATTGAATAAAAATTGATAGTTCATTTTATATAAATATCAGTTGAAAACTGACATAACCTAAATCGTATTATAGTGACAGCAAATCAAAATAGTAACGCTTCTTTCATGACAATTTTTTTTTTGATATTTAATTAATTTGAATTATTAGTATCAAAATAATCTTTTATAATTTATTAAATAAAAATTGATAGTCTTAACTATATAAATATCAACTAAAAACTGACGTAACCTAAATCGCGAAGTAATGACAGCAAATTGAAATAGTAACGCTTCTTTCATGACAATTTTCATCTGACTTTCTTTAATATTTAATTAATTAGAATTATTAGTATTATTTTTTTTTATAATTTATTAAATAAAAATTGATAGTCTTAGCTATATAAATATTAACTAAAAACTGATATAACCTAAATCGTTATGTAATGGCAGCAAATTGAAATAGTAACGCTTCTTTCATGACAATTTTCGTGGAGACTTTTGTTTGATATTTAATTAATTTGAATTATTAGTATCAAAATAATCTTTTATAATTTATCAAATAAATATTGATAGTCTTAATTATGTAAATATCAACTAAAAACTGACGTAACCTAAATCGTAAAGTAATGACAGCAAATTGAAATAGTAACGTTTCTTTCATGACAATTGTCATCTGACTTTTTTTTTGATAATTAAATTAATTTGAATTATTAGTATCAAAATAATATTTTATAATTTATTAAATAAAAATTGATAGTCTTAACTATATAAATATCAACTAAAAACTCACGTAACCGAAATCGTAAAGTAATGACAGCAAATTGAAATAGTAACGCTTCTTTCATGACAATTTTCATCTGACTTTTTTTTGATAATTAAATTAATTTAAATTATTAGTATCAAAATAATCGTTTATAATTTATTATATAAAAATTGATAGTCTTAACTATATAAACATCAACTAAAAACTGACATAACCTAAATCGTAAAGTAATGACAGCGAAT
>NW_017098436.1:0-3876 GCF_001412225.1 Nicrophorus vespilloides | reverse complement strand
TGAAAACCACTTTGCGAAACAGCAAATCTACTTGATACTCGACAAGTCATCCCGGTTGAAGTTTTACATGCATATTTATCAAGCGAAAGTGGAAAGTTTCATATGAAACGAGCGTGGAAAGTCAATGGTGTTGATGATAAATACTGATGAAACTTGAGCAAATATTTGCTAGGGTCAAGAAGACATATGCAGCCTGTCACATCTCTCTCTCTCTCTCTTTTGCTAAATAAACTGTGGAGGTCACGTGCACCGTTTAAGGCCGAGGGCTCTTTATACACACACACCCACATTGATATATATTGGCCATCTCTGCATGTGCGGATTCGGCTAGTCCCAAAGTAAACATTGCCTTGCTCTCTTTCAGTGCCCACCAAACCGTGTGAATTCCAAATTTCCAACCGTTCCTATTCACATACATACAAAATACTCATCGCATTGATTCACATCCATTGACACCGGAACACAACCCCCCATGAATACGTAAAGCGAAGCAATCCAAAATATTATGGAAAAAATGCGCGCTGCTCAATTTGACATCAAACGACAATAAAAATCCAATCAAGGACCGTTTCAATTTTACCCGACGCGATTTATTTATTTTTATTTTTTGCTATATCCTTTAAAAAGGATGGATTTTCAACCAAATATTGTGATTTGTGTAGTAGAACAGTGGTTTTGTTGTTGATACAAAAAGTTTTTATGTAAAAGTTTAAAAGTCAGACGGTGTTTTTGCTTAGAGGGTGCGCTTCTATTTGTTAAAATGAAAATGTTATGCAATTCGGCGGAAGTAATTAGAACGTTTCCACGTGATCGATCAAAAGACGCGCGGCGACGGCGGCGCAAAAGTTAAACACATCGCCCTCCTTTGACAAAAACTCATTTCTCCAAGTCCCAGCCTCCTCCTATACCGCCGCCGTCGTCTCCGCCTCCCCCGAACAAACACGTTCGCGCACACACAGAAGAAACTTTCCTGCCAAATATTTGTGCTAGGATGAGAAGAGAAGTGAAGACGTAAGGGAAAAGAGAGGAGATGTCGTCGTCTCCGATGCGTGGGAGGATGACAATTCATCTGAAACGGAAACAGCAATCCCAGACGAAACTAAACTTATTTTTTTCTATGGTGAAGAGGAGTGCATCAAATATGGAGCATAGTGTGGCACGTGTTCTCCTGATCTTTGATGCTGGAGGAGGAGGAGGAGGACATTTTCAACTAAAGTTGCGCCCCAAATGTGGAAAATTGTTTCGTCATCGCCCTGGCAACATATTGCTCTGTGCAAGGCCTACAAACACAGACACACACACCCCTACGCTGATCTTCGGTGCACGTGCACACATACATAATCATAGCACAACAACAAAAAAAAATGTGAAATGTAGGAGCGATACAAAAAGGGGGATGGAGCGGGCGAAGGGGCGAGGTGTGGTCGCGGGCCGCAATCGTTTTGTTATGCAATAATATATGTGTATGATTTTCGTGATTTAAATGGGCCGGAATTGATATGAGCGTGACCGCTGCGGTTCATCCGAAGAAGGGCGTAAAACGGGGACACCAACACCCTCCGACGTTAAGCAGGTGCCGCACAAACACAAAAACTGCACAATCCTACGTCAAATTTGATCGATGATTTGATATACGAGGGAGGAGACAAGTGTCTCCTCTACCAACATTTTTTTTATCTAGATAATACTAATTACATAATCTACTAACCATTGAAAGTTACTACCACATAATTCTATAAATACAGCCTAAAGTCTAAAGAGATAATCAAAAAATGCCATTTAAAAATAGACAAGAAACTGCAATAAAAATAACGAAATTAATTAGCAAACAAATTAATCAAATTATTAATTTTCGTTTTTTTTTACAAACGAAGATTTCTTCAAAAATTCTACCAATGTAATTAGTGATGATCATTTAAAACTGAATGAAAAAATACGGATATTTTAAGTTAAATTTGAATTGTACAATAAAAAAAACGTCTTCAAAACTATTCACTATTTCGAAAAAGTCTACATTTACAAATATTCGTCTGCTTAATCAAGTGTTTGAAAAGCGGTAAAACTACGTCGGATTCCGAACAAAGCTTTCCTGGAATATTTGGGAAAACAACTGAAAAACTTTTGTTTGCTTCAATTGTTATTTATTGTTCCCTCGGATGATTGCAGCGGCGCGACATCGGGAATCACCGAAACTTATTAAGTTTTATTTGGTCGCCATCTGCAGCTCGTAAATTCGTTAGTGAAGAGAGAAGAAAAAGGGAAAATTCTAATAAGGGAGCTTGATTGGAAATCATTGCGCATCTCCTTCCTCTGTGCAATCNNCGATTGACTTTTACCATTTTTACGATTTCGAATTTGTCCTCTCTATTTCTTATGACTTTTCTTTCACCCTCTGCAGTTTTTTTTTCGCAGAATTTTTCCAATAAACGCACAAATACAATTTGATCCCGATTTATCTCAATAAAAGGAGTGCGCGCGCTTTTGTTGTGTGTGTGTGTGTGTGTAGCTATTCCTTCTTTGCCCCCGGGGTTTCCCTTGAAAACCTCCCCCACACGAATGAGCGAGAGCCGTGTGTTTGAGCCTGCTGGATTAGGGCTGCACCATATTGCGATCAGGACCCCCCTCGATGAATGCCACACTATCCCCATCCCCTTCCGACTCGCCCGCAACTCGTCCTGCATCTCTCTCGCGCACAATATGTTTCCGAATCCTCGTGGTTTATATTGTTCCTCTTGTTATTAGGTGCTTACCGATCTTTCCTTTCTTCGCGTTTTAATCAATATCTCTCAGTTACTGCTCTTGTTGCTATTGTTGATGATAATTATTGCTTACCTTTCGTAGTCGATCCTGCAGTAGAGTTTCGTGTCCTTGACGAAGCAGGTCTGCATGAGGGGATCTCCACAGGCGCTGCACTGCAGACAGGATTCGTGGTAGGAGACATCGGAGACGCTCAATAAGAACCGTTCGCTTATTGGCCTGCAGCACATACCGCAAATTGGGCCTAGCCCTCCAGCTACAACAACAAACAACAAGCGCAACATCAAGATCACCACCACCACCACGATCATCATCATCATCAACAACAACATCACACAAACTCATTACAATCCAATAACTATTCAACTCCTACTAACTAACTTACCAAAACAGATACCACCCATTACAATCAATAACTATCAATGCAATTATTAATACTAAAGATCCAAATTACTGCTAAATCTACAAAATTACCCAAACATTCAGTTTCAAAAATATATTTGTATCCGTTCTTTTTGTATTTTTTCTTTCAAAATTGATGGAAATATATTTTTTAACCATTACCTCCATTCTGAATTCATGAAACAATCAATGTAAATTTTAAATAAACATTATTTATTGAATTAATTTACATTTACATATTTATTAAAAAAAAGTTACATGAAAATAGTAACAAATAGTAATAGACAAACAAAATAAAATTCTTGAATTGGAACAAACAAAAATTAATTGAAAACTTTCCCCCTTCAGGTTTTGGAAACATGATGTTGCTTCATGTTTGATATAATTACTTTAAAATTGGGACTTTTTGATGTAAGAGCAATTTCGTTTTATATAATTACTTTAAAATTGGGACTTTTTCATGTAAGAGCAATTTGAATATACAGTCTTCGGCGTTTAATCGATTTCTGTTTTTCGTTTTTTATGTTCATTAGAGTGGAAAAGCCTTGTTCACAAAAGGTTGTTGCAATTTGCCGCCTCCTCATGTGCAATTTTGAAAACCTTTGCAGCCTTTGACGACATATTTGCTTTAGTCTCAAATTGAATACAGTATTGAATGAAAGTTCAAGAATTGTCTCTGCCAAACCTCGAGGTTCTTCTGGCATGTTAGTAATTTCA
>NW_017098435.1:9015-9342 GCF_001412225.1 Nicrophorus vespilloides | reverse complement strand
TTCTCTTTTTGAACAAAGAAATGATAAATTTCTATACAACTGAATCAGAATTTCTAAATTTAAGCAAATCTTTAATAATCATCAAATTTTGAATACAAAAATTTCAAGCTTGAAATACTTTTTTTTGTGTGTTCGAATTTCCAACTTCGGAAATATTTATTGGATTTTGTTCAATAATCTTATTTCAATATGAATTTACATTACTTTATTTAATAATTTCACTGTTAATGTGTTTATATTTTGAATTTAAACATTTTTTCATATTTCTATTTCAAATATCTAAATTCAATATTTTCCTTATACACATTTATTTTCTTTGGTAATTCG
>NW_017098435.1:8796-9009 GCF_001412225.1 Nicrophorus vespilloides | reverse complement strand
TAAATTTCTATACAACTGAATCAGAATTTCTCAATTTAAGCAAATCTTTCATAATTATCAAATTTTGAACGCAAAAATTTCAAACTTAAAATAATTTTTTTTTGTGTGTTCAAATTTCCAAATTCGGAAAGATTTATTGGATTTTGTTCAATTATCTTATTTCAATATGAATTTACATTACTTTATTTAATAATTTCACTGTTAATGTGTTTA
>NW_017098435.1:1160-8789 GCF_001412225.1 Nicrophorus vespilloides | reverse complement strand
AATTCAATATTTTCCTTATACACATTTATTTTCTTTGGTAATTCGGAAATTTGAATAGTTTAACTAGTATTTGAATGGTTTTTGTAGTATTTCGTCACACATCAAAGTTGTTATTGTATTTGGAAAGTTTCAAAGGTCTTTTTTTCGTATAGAATTTCGTTTTTATTAGAGTAAAAATGATGATTTTCTTTGGTAGGGAAAATGTGAGGGTGGTCTTTTGAAAGCAACATGTAGGAGGAACGGACGGTGTCGCTTTTTTTCTATGTTTGCTGCATTGATACATTTTGTATGGAGGTTTTCGGAAAGCGTTGATGATGGCCGTGAAGCTCGGTGATAAATCACCATCACCGGGGTTGTGTGCGCCCCCTCTCACATTCGCGTCTTTCAAACCAAAATACAGCACATCAAACACAGCACAGATGGTTTCAACTAATAAAAGGGACACCCCCAAAAATATCCACAGAAAAGTTTCAGGATACATTCATTGTCGAGAGCAGAACAGATGTGAAGGAGAGAAAGAAACGAGCGCATTCGTTAGAAACGCTCGGCTAAGTAACCGCATTCCGAACGTGAATGAAGGAGAGAGAAAAAATCATCGTCGAAGACGTGAAATTATAAAATCGTTTCGCCAGAAGGAGGAAGAACGTGTACATATGAAGAAAACTAGTTTGTTTGAACGGAAATTCAATAACGAAATTTACCTGAAATTCAATGTTTGTATCGTTCGGAAACAAAGGGATAAAATCAGTAGTAGTAGTTGGAATGCGCGCGCGAAGAGAGAGGAAGTCTCCGATTAAACTCTTCGTACAAAGTCAACGACTCCAAAAAGCAACGAATTTCATGCACTCAACAACGTGCGCCACGCAAGAAACGAAGAGTTTAAAAAAAAAAGATGCGCCTCCGGACGAATTGATGCGTTTCGTAATTCCGGTCGCAAATTTCCCCATTGATTGGGTTTAATTAGAGCGCCATCTAGTCGAATTGATCAAACGCTAGCGCATATTTGCATGACACAGGACGCCATTCAAATTCGTTAATTCAACAAATTAAAATTGATTTTTTCTATACTTTACGTAATTTATAAACTAAATTATTGAACGTAATTAGTGCGGATTACACAAATGTATTGGTTGCAAAAGAAATCATCAAATTTGGTAAAGAATTGAGCAAGTTATAATGATATTAAAATATTTACAAAACTACGCCATCTATGAATTATGTTTGAACTACTGATCAATGACATTGCAAAATATGTTATCAAAGACGGTTCACAACTCGATTTAGGATTAAATCCTGAAATCGATACGCACTAATAATTTACGAATTAATTAATAATATCATTCAACAACAGCAAAAAAAAATAAAATTAATTTTTCCGATCCTTTTCGTTATTTATCAACTAAATTATTAAATGTAATTAGTGCGGATTACACAAATGTATTGGTTGCAAAAGAAATCGTCAAATTTGGTTAAGAATTGAGCGAGTTACAATGATATTAAAATATTTACAAAACTACGCCATCTATGAATAATGAATGAACTAATAATCAATGACATTGCAAAATATGTTATCAAAGCCGGTTCACAACTCGATTTAGGATTAAATACGATACAAAATTAATCCTAAAATCGATTCGCACTAATAATTTACGAATTCATTAATAATATCATACAATATATTGTGTAAAGCATAGATTTGTGGAGGATTTGTGTAATTATTTTTGATAAAATTAATTAAAATTTATAATTTCATAAAGTAATATCTAATTAACTCTGATACTTATGAAAACAACACTACTTGTTTAATTATTGTATTTTATTGTTTCTAAAAACTTTAATTTAATCGTGATGCAAATTGTGTGGAAAATGTACGAGTATGGTAAAGTTCTCGTTATTATGCGGATTCCGCAAGGAAGTTGCCGCATTTATTTATTAATTAGCAAAAGTGCAGCAATAATTGTTTCCTCGTCGCGGCACGAAGTGTTGTTGTTGTTCATCTTCTCTTCACCTCATTTTCATCTTCAATTTAATCAAAAAAAAACTAAAACTTTCACCGCTCGTTGCGGCAATACGCACGCAAATTTACTCTTTTCCATACGCACTCAAATGTGCACATGATTTCGTTTTAAATATTACCGCTTAACAGACCGAGAAGTTTCGAAACTCGTAACTTCATTTTTTTCTCTATTCTTTTCCGTGCGTTTGCATCAAGCAAAACTCGATTACGAAACCGAAATCAAAGCAGATTGCGCTAATTACGTTCGGATGGTTGACGGCCGAAGATGCGGAGAATGATGGAAAATGAAAATGTGGAATGATATTTGTGCGAAGGATGGATGAATGCAAACGCGAAATTCGATTCGCTTTCGGATTTAATCGAATTTCTTGCTCGGTTCACTTCCAAATGCAGAAACGCATCTCTTTTGTTCTTTTCCATCGGCAATTTGATTACGAAATTTCAATTCTCTTTAGCATTGTTTACCAAAAACATAAAAAAAAGTTATACTGATTTAGAAGAATAATTAGTTTAATAATACACAACAAACCCATAATTTCTACTAATTAAAGTTAAGTTTTTATTATTTAGTTGAAAAGAAAGCTTCGTTTTTTTTTGTTCATCTTACTTTAAAAGCGGAGTTAATACACGAAAGCGCCTTTTATTTCCACTTCCTGTCAAATTACAATATTCAAATTTCCAGTATTCACTTTTATGTCAAAAAAAAATAAAAAATAAAAGAAAGATTGTATAATTTGTATGGTTATTATCAAGTAGCGGATGGACTTATTTCGTGGATTTGTTTGAATAATAGATGTCGCTTCTTTAGGAAACTAATCCACATACAATTTGAACGTATTTAAAAGAAACAGACTGTTATTAATACTTTATTCGTGAATAAAAGAGTTGAAAACACAAGAAGTGAGTCAAATTCAATCTTCAACTTTATTAAAATGAACACAATAAACGAATTTATGTTCGTTATTTCGAAAATTAATTTAATGTTTTATATTTTTTCTGTGTTAAAACGTATGGAATTATTATGTAAAATTCTATAAATTCTCTAGTTGGCCTTGCGTCAATTGCGTCAATTTTTTGTTTTTTTTTTTTGTAGTTGAAACAAATATCCGGTGCTGCAGTTAATTAATTTTCGCGCTTTGACAATAAAAAATCAACTCTTTCATAGCAAACAAATGACAAACTGTTAGGGTATTCAATTTTTATATATAAATAATGATCGTTACCTTGGAAACATTAAAAACGAGGGAAACAGTTTAAATTATTTACGAACTTGCACTGCGAATTACGTAAAAAAAATAATAGAGGGCGTCCTTTTTTTTTTGGAAATTTGTGTTTTCACAGCGGCCCTTTGTACTTTAATGTTCACATGTATCATCACGTTTCGTAATTGTGCAAAATGGAATGCGAAATGCGTTTATTAATATCAATTACTTCAGATGGAAAATGTCTATTTCACAGTTTGATGTTGGTGTGTGGCAGCGTTTAAATTGCATACGAACAAAAGCGCATCGAAAAAATGTTGCGTAATGAATTTACTGTGCGTCAATATGTGTGTGCAGTGTGTGTGAAAAGAAAATGAGTGATGAAAAAGAGAGGAAAATTGGCGGTAAAAATATTGGTTTTTAAAATTTCTCGTTTGAACGATGCATCCAAGTGAGCGTTGTTTATGCAAACTTTATTTACTAATTGTGAATTTATTTATTGAAAAATCTAATAAATTTAAAGAAATTTAAGTTTTTTTTCTTCTAATATAATTGTGAGTTAATTTAAGATTTCGTAACTTTTCTAATTCTTAAGAAAGTTAACAGTTTCTTGTTATAAAGTTCATTACAAAATAATTTAATTGAAGGTTTATGCAATGATTTATAATCTGCGTTAAAAATCAAACGATATTTATTACTAAATTGGTTTAAAAAAAAAATAAGTCTATAATAATAATGAAACGGACGGTGGAAGCGAAGCGAAGCGTTCATGCGGAAAGATCTCGATGGAATCACGCTTTCGATGAAGGATTAATCCGAACGATTGTCCATTAAATCATACATTTAGCTGTAGCTTTTCAAAACGAAGATTGAAAACGTAGAAGGAAAGCTGCAGGAAATACGTTTATGTTTTTTCATTTTTCACTGGCAAAACCATGACCCATTATCATTAAGATTAATGCATCAATTATTCGGATCTAATCTAATCCACCCGCATAGAAGATGATCGAAAGATGTTAATTGTTTCGTTCTTTTTGATGACGTTTGATTAAATTTTAAAAATAAACGTATAATAGTTGAGAGCGAAACGTGCATAGTTAATTTGCTTTGACATTTGATTTGTGCAAAAAAGGAAGCGTTTGCTGCTGCTGCTGCTGCTTCAAAGGATTGTTTATGTACCGGTTATTGGTGGTGATGAGTCAGGAGGGAACTTTCCTTTTGGAAACTCGGCGAAGAGAAGCGGTCGCGATCTCTCGGCCAAAGCGGGATGGAAATGAGCCGAACGAGAAGAACCGCAGAATCGAATTGGAATGAGACGAAGCTTAGATTATATGTGTGTGTATTTCTTCTTAATTGTTGCCTGAATTAGCATACGCTGCAGGTCCGACCTAGAATCTTACATTCGCTCCGATCGCCGGTAGCGACCATCATAGAACTTATTAATAAACTCGATGCAAATATCTACACAAAACTCTGCACACTTTCACGAAGTCTCTCTAACTAGGACTCGGAAGATCGAACAACAAAAACAACAACAACAACAACAAAATACCTAGACTTTCACGACTCTACAAACACGAATTTATCGATTATTCTCGATGAATTCAGCTTGAAAATTTTGCTAATTTAGAGTTAATTACGTTTCGTTAAACAGTAAAAAAAATTGTGCGATTTATTCAATCCAATTAAAAATTGTGAAAATGAATCGGAGATGACATTTCGACAAACGAAAAACAAATCGAACAAATGAAGGGGGGAAAAAAAACAAAAAGAGTAGAGGTGAGAAGGTGGAGGAAGACAAGGCGCGGCCCTCACGATCCGAACAAAAACCCAGCAACGGTGATTGAAGACTCTCTCGGATCCTTTCACTTTTGTGTGTGTATGTGTCTTGCTGTACCTACCAGTAAAATCTATTTATAACACCGGAGGATATTACTCACCGATCTCTTCGATCCAGCTTTTACCGATCCATTTCAGGTGTCTGTATGCACGGATGCAATTATCAAACACAAGATCAAACTTGGATTCCAATTGAACTTTTCAGTTTTACTTTAACTCAATTTGTAGAATTTTTTGTAACTATTTAAAATCCAATAGATAAATGTATCTCTAATATAGGATAGAAGGAGGCTGTGCATAAATTAGAAAAAAGTGCAATAAGTTAACTTTGATTCTAATTTTTTCTGCAATGAAAATATTTATAGTTTACGTTTGAAGTCCTTAATTTACAACAAGTTTATTACTCAACAAATTGAGTTTTAGTCAAATCTGCTATAAAGTACAATTTTTATGTGCATTTCTATACAACTTCAGATATTAAAATAAATAAACTTCAAAGTATTCAAAAACGCTAATTTTAGTAGATTATATCAGAATTCAATGTTAATACATTACATAAGAAATTTATCTAAACTAGATATTAATAAAGCATTCGTGTAAACGTTTGATCATAGAAACAAATTTGCATTCGAAAAGAGATCACTTGATTTTGAAAAATCTTTGTCGATAAAGAATGTTTTTTTTTTGATGTGACAAATTTTCTACTTTGAAACTTTGAAGTTTCTTCTTTTATCATAAAAAAAAAGAACTTCCATAATACAATTATCAAACACAAGATGAAACTTGGATTCCAATTATTTTTTTTTTTGCAATTGAACTTTTGTAATTTCAGTTTTGTTTAAAACTTTAACTCAATTTGTAGAATTTTTTGTAACTATTCAAAATCCAATAGATAAATGTATCTCTAATATAGGATAGAAGGAGGCTGTGCATAAATTAGAAAAAAGCGCAATAAGTTAACTTTGATTCTAATTTTTTCTACAATGAAAATATTTATAGTTTACGTTTTAGGTACTTAATTTACAACAAGTTTATTACTCAACAAATTGAGTTTTAGTCAAATCTGCTATAAAGTACAATTTTTATGTGCATTTCTATACAACTCCAGATATTAAAATAAACAAACTTCAAAGTATTCAAAATCGCTAATTTTAGTAGATTATATCAGAATTCAATGTTAATACATTACATAAGAAATTTATCTAAACTAGATATTAATAAAGTATTCGTGTAAACGTTTGATCATAGAAACAAATTTGCATTCGAAAAGAGATCACTTGATTTTAAAAAATCTTTGTAGATAAAGAATGTTTTTTTTTGATGTGACAAATTTTCTACTTTGAAACTTTGAAGTTTCTTCTTTTATTGTCAAAAAAAAAAGAACTGCCATAATTATTTGTACAAGACAAATATTTGCTTTTGGAAAAACGTTGTTGTCATATTTTTGGATCTTCGGGATTTCACGTTCATTGTACTTGTAGTCAGACGTTGGGCGCCGCAATAAATGTATCTCTAATATAGGATAGAAGGAGGCTGTGTATAAATTAGAAAAAAGCGCAATAAGTTAACTTTGATTCTAATTTTTTCTACAATGAAAATATTTATAGTTTACTTTTTAAGTTCTTAATTTACAACAAGTTTATTACTCAACAAATTGAGTTTTAGTCAAATCTGCTATAAAGTACAATTTTTATGTGCATTTGATATTAAAATAAACAAACTTCAAAGTATTCAAAAGCGCTAATGTTAGTAGTTTATATCAGAATTAAAGCAAATTTAACTTTTTGTATTTTTTTTTTTGATAAATTTATTGTTTCAGATTTAATGAAGTATGAGCATTTGATGTGTTATTAACTAATAAACTACAATGTTAATACATTACATAAGAAAATTTATATAAACTAGATATTAATAAAGTATACGTTTGATCATAGAAACAAATTTGCATTCAAAAAGAGATCACTTGATTTTAAAAAATCTTTGTCGATAAAAAATGTTTTCTTTTTGATGTGACAAATTTTCTACTTTGAAACTTTGAAGTTTCTTCTTTTATCATCAAAAAAAAAAGAACTGCCATAATACAATTATCAAACACAAGATCAAACTTGGATTCCAATTATATTTTTTTGCAATTGAACTTTTGTAATTTCAGTTTTGTTTAAAACTTTAACTCAATTTTTAGAATTTTTTAGAAGTTGAATAATGGAAAATGTATCTCTAATAGGATAGGAGTAGGCTGTGCATAAATTAGAAAGAAGTGCAATAAGTTAACTTTGATTCTAATTTTTTCTACAATGAAAATATTTATAGTTTACGTTTTAGGTTCTTAATTTACAACAAGTTTATTACTCAACAAATTGAATTTTAGTCAAATCTGCTATAAAGTACAATTTTTATGTGCATTTGATATTAAAATAAACAAACTTCAAAGTATTCAAAATCGCTAATGTTAGTAGTTTATATCAGAATTAAAGCAAATTTAACTATTTTTAATTTTTTTTTTTGATAAATTTACTGTTTCAGATTCAATAAAGTATGTGCATTTGATGTGTTATTAACTAATAAACTTCA
>NW_017098435.1:0-1151 GCF_001412225.1 Nicrophorus vespilloides | reverse complement strand
TGATCATAGAAACAAATTTGCATTCAAAAAGAGATCACTTGATTTTAAAAAATCTTTGTCGATAAAGAATGTTTTTTTTTTTGATGTGACAAATTTTCTACTTTCAAACTTTGAAGTTTCTTCTTTTATTATCAAAAAAAAAGAACTGCCATAATTATTTGTACAAGACAAATATTTGCTTTTGGAAAAACGTTGATGTCATATTTTTGGATCTTCGGAATTTCACGTTCATTGTACTTGTTTATTCGGATTAGTAGTCAGACATTGGGCGCCGCAATACTTGGAGAACGTCCAACAGAATTTCATCAAAAAAGCATCATTTTCCGTAGACTTTTCAACTTTTATTCTTGTTGTTGTTATTTTTTTCATAAAAAATAATTTTCGATAAAACTAAGATACATTTTTTTTAACAGAAACAAACATAATCGTTAATTAAAGTTATCTAACGATTAGTTTAGACGTGTACAATCAACGACAGATTATGATTGACGGAATTTGTTGATAAATCCGATTTCCTGTTTCGAAGAGATATATACAAACGTGTTGTTTCTTGTCTCATCTTCGGCGCTGCAGCAATTGTGGAGTGGCAATTGCTACGGTCTCATTAGCTTCCACTGGAAATAATTTAATCCATGTGTGATGGTTTTAATCGGTTTTAATTGCGAGCAGCCGCGCTCGAAGAAGAGGAGACAGCTGCCGCCTTTGCAATGCTCCGAAAAAGGAGATGAAATAAGAAAGAAAAAAAATGTTAAAGAAAAGAGGACGAATTGCATGTCGTTAAAATTCGGGACGTTCTTAATTATAAACACGTCCAGGAGAGAGAGAGATAAAACTGAGTTTCCAAGCTGACGTGATTTATAGGCGCCAGCCAAGTTCCAATAGGTTAGGAAACATTGCCTAACCTAACTTAACCCGAATAAGATTGGTGCCAGAGACCATTTGCACAATGTTCTAAATATACTGAATTATTCTAAACAAACAAAAAAAAATGTAATAATATACAACTTCTTTTAGATAAATTTTAAAGTACAAATGCGCATGCGTTTGATTATTAATTAAATTTTGACACTTGCTGGATTCTCTAAACATTCAGCTTTCATATGCATATATTGGATTCATTCTATGTATTATAGTTTTCGAGTAAATCAATG
>NW_017098434.1:0-8933 GCF_001412225.1 Nicrophorus vespilloides | reverse complement strand
ATTTTAATTTTGTTTATCTTTTGAGTTAATTATTATTTTGTTATTTCCTATATATTATCTAATCTTTATTTATTATTTGCAATTTGGAAATTTTAAAACAAAATAAAATAAACTGTATTTATTTAAAAAAAACTTTTTTCCTTTCTTTTTTATTTATATTAATTGTTTAATTTATGAAATGTCATTATAGGTCACAATGACCAAAGGGCTATAGACCGAAGATTTTTTGCCATATTTTACTTATATTAGTTACGATGTTTATTATGTTTTCTTTTTCTGGCCTATAAATTATGATATTTATTTTTTAAAATAAATTAATAACTTTGAGTGTTTGAATATTTATTTTTGCTAATTGGTGTTGGATGTATTTACAATTTACGGACAATAAATGATTAATAAATTTAAAAAAATCAAGTTTTTGCATTCAGTACTATGAATGTATACATTGTCTTTTATTAATTTCCCTTCTAAAAGTTGGTTTGTTCTTTATTTTCAACATTAACCATCATCTACATCTACTTATGTATTTTTGTTATATAAAATAGTTAAATAAAATTATCTTTTTTATTTATAAAATGTTCTTTTATTCCCGCGATTTAAATCTCTTCATCTATATTTGGGGTTTGCTTTTAAATAAATCAAGGTTATAGAGCCAAAGGTCAATCTTCTAGATAACATAAATATTGAAGCATTTCAAGGCCTTGGATCTATCATTTAGATTTGACTTAATATAAAATGATATACCAACTTCAAGGAGTGCAGACAATGGATTCAAATTTTTATTAAAATTATATTGAATTCATTGCATTATACTTTTACTAAAAAATATTCTGTATTATATACGACATAATAAATTATTGATAAAATATAACATTATCCTTATTGAACTTATGAATTATTAGTGATAAGCAATTGATAAGCGATAAATTTTCAATTATAAATTAAATTTCTAAACAATTGAAATTAATATTGAAAAAATATATAACAATGAAAATACTGATAAACAATTATTTTTAAATAAATAAATTCAAAATGGAATTAAAAAAAGTCTCAATCTTATTATCGATATTGACGATGTACCATTTAGTATCTGCGATTCTTCTATGGTAGTCCGCAACCTTTAGTACTAGGAGGGCATATTTCAAAAATACGGGAGTTTGGTGGGCACTATGGGATAAGGAGAGTTACTGTTTGGGCGAGACTTCCAAACTTTTTACGTGTAGTGGGGTTGACATACAATTTTCTTGAAATCCTGTGACACATCAAAGCTGTATAGCTGAGCAGTATCTATTCTCTTCCAGATCCTTCCAGACAATTGTTGAAATGTAATAACTAATAAAATACAATGTACAATAATAAAATTTATAAGTATTCTGAGAAATATGAATACTAAAGAACCGATTTTTCAGTATAAAATAAAATTTAAACGAAAGTTATATGCTCAATAATTCTTAAATCCTAGTTTATTTCAGATATTATTTATAGTAATATTTTCAATTTGCACTGCTGCAATCTACAATATACATGATTTTTTTATCAAAATATTATATTATAGTAATTATTGTGTTTATCGATCAAGAAAATATCAATATTATATTAGTTTTGTTAATCTAAATCTAATTCTACGTATTAAAACTGCTTACATCAGTTTTGTTTCATTAACATTAGATCATAAAAATCTTAATATATCATATCAGGATCGTTTTATTGTATCTTGCATAAAAAATATTTGAAACAATATAGATAAGAAATAACAATCATTAGTTTACTTAATCAGCATAAATAGATTTTGATAGATAGCTGGAAATTAATATTATGTTTAGTATTTCACTCACCATGAGTGCATTACGATTACGTAGAAAAATAGATCAATTACGAATAATTGAAAAAGTGGAAAAAAGTGAGACTGTGAATATGACTAGAAATGGTGATGAATTTAGTACAATTAATTTGGAATTTGACTCAAGTAAAGATCATAGATTTAAAGAGTTTAGGAGATTACTTGAAAATATTAGAAAAGAACAAAATTATGTTAAAAAATGTGCTTTACTGACAGACATGTTCACATTTGGAAGCGATGGTATAAAATTCCAAGGAAATATTATTATTTGGTGCAGATTATTTTTACCAGACTTAAATGCTATGATTTATAATATGAAAATTGAGAAATTGGTAACGTTATTTAGCAAAATATTTGAAGTAAATATTACAAAAATGTCTATTCATTATGAGAAAACTAATGAATTGATGACACTATTGTGTACTTTTATGGTATAAAATTCCAAGGAAATGTTATAACATGGTGCAAACTATTATTGCCAGATAAAAATCCCATGATTTGTAAAATGAAGATTGAGGAATTGGTAATCTTATTTAGCAGTATATTAGACCAAGATGCATCAACATTATTTGCACACCTTGATAAAACCAGCAGGATTAATGACACTATCGTGCATTTCTATAGTAAGAAAATGGTTACAAAAAAGTGCTTTACTAACGGATTTGTTCAAATTTGCAAGTGATAAAGTAGAAAACATTGTATTGTGGTGTAGGTTATTATTACCGGAACAGAATTCCACGATAATATACATGAATATTATTAACCTCGACAAATATACTCTTCACCAGTATATTTGTCGAGGTTGCATCAGCAATATTTAATCACCTTGAACAATCCAGTAGCGTCGATGAAAGTATTGCCTATTTCTATATTAAGAAAATGAATCCTCCGATGACAACAACTTTGACGATTAAGCAGGTTAACAATTTTTTCACAGTTTTATCAAATCTAACCGAAGAGAATGAACGAGTAAAGCTTTTCAAGTTAATTTTACATTCGTGCACGGTTGGAGATTTAAAGTGTATTGTAACACACAAGCACATCTTAGAAGCCGTCCATACTGCCTACTCTACTTTTTTGTTTTGCAAAGATATCGCCTTATCCATAAACAAGTGTTTTCCAAAGATAATTCCTGAGGATGCTAATAAGTCCATAAAACCTATATGTGTTAAATCTAATATACCCAATAAATTGGATATATCTGAGAATTTTATTAATGTCAAAAATAATGATAATCCACTTATGAATAAACTTGGACAAGACAGTAAACCAATTCAAACTGAAAAAATAGATAAAACAAAAATTATATTAAGTAATGATAATACATTTGAAGAATTCAGAGAATTAATTGGTAACATTCGAAGAACAAAATATTTTGTCTATAGGTGTGCTTTATTAAAGGAGACGTTCAGAGTTGCAAGTAATAGTGAAGAAAACGTGATAACTTGGTGCAAGTTATTGCTGCCGAAACAGAATCCCATGATTGAGTGTATGGATATTGATCAATTGATACGATTATTTAGCACAATTTTTGTCGTGGATGCATCAGAAATATATTATCATTATGACGAATCCAAAAGCATCGATAAAAGTATTGAGCATTTCTATAATATGAAAATGGACCCTCCAAATTCAACAACTTTGAAGATTGAACAAGTTAATGAATTCTTCTCTCTCTTAAAACAAGTCACCAAATTAGACGAACAAGTAAACCATATTAAAAAATTCTTACCATATTGTACAAGTGGAGATTTAAACTATATAGTAAAATTGATGATACATGATTTAAACATTGATTTAACACCTGAACATATCCTAGAAGCTATTCATCCTGAAGCATACTCATCTTTTGTATCATTGGGCTGTATACCCTTGGCTATAAAACATTGTTTTTCTAAATCTATTGTTGTAATAAAGAACATTAAACAAATGCCAGATGAATCATGTCAAACCATTTATCAAGCTATCAGTAAATTTCCGAATGGCTTTTATTCAGAAACCATATATGGTCCAGTAGTGCAACTGCACAAGATGAACTCTACATTTAAATATTTTGGAAAAAAAGCAATGGTTCAATACAAAATTGATTTGTTTCAGGAAATCATTCCTAAAGCGTTTCCGCGAGGTGAAGTTATCATATTAATTTGTGGATACAAATGTGATGCAGAAGATTATTCAATTTGTTTATTTGTATCTGATTGTTTATATTTAAATGGTGAAGATTTGACTGATAGACCATTAAAAGAACGAAGAAATATATTATTGAAGAATATGACCGAGATTTCAAATAAGATTATGTTTTCTGAGATGAAAGAATAAATAGTGCTATCGATTTGGCTCAACATTTTAAGGATGTTATAAGGATGGGATTGGGAGGTTTAGTATTAAAGGATATTAATGGTAAATATGAACCAGGGGTTCGTTCCCAGTGGCTCAAAATGACAAATACTGATTTGTATGGTGGACGTATGGTCGATAATGCAAATTTGAAAGTCCTTGGGTGTTGGAGTAATTCTAAAAAATGGCGTTATATGTCTTCGTTTCTGATGGGCGTTTATGATGCAAAAACTAAAACATTTTATACAGTTATAATAGTGCACCAACATATTTCAGATATCGAAATGTCAAATTATATCAATATCAAACAAGATGTATTTAAAAAACCAAATTGGTTAAGTTGTACTATGGTACCTGAGTTTGTCGCCAAAGATCCAAAATTACAACCGGTCTGGAAAATCGGTGGTTCTAAATTTATTAAAACTAATATGCACACGTCAAATTTTAATATATGGTAAATATATGATAAATACTAAAACCGATACAAATTGGGAAACTACAACGAGTCTAGATGAATTGACTGAACTTTACAATACATCCAAAAATAATATTAATTTTTATTGATAGATGAAGAATTAAAATCATTCTATAAAAATTCATCCTAAATAGCCGAAACTATAAAAAACCTTATAATAATATACTTAAAAAACATGAATTCTTAAGTCGCACCATTAAATTATTCTATAGTTTTAATTATTTAAAATATTTGTACACTAATAATAATTAATATTAGATATTGAATGTTAAAACATATTCTAAATTATAATGACTAATTGGTTTGTCTACTTATTTATTGAAATGTAACAATGTTTACATTAAAATTTTATTGAATTATAATTTTACAGTTATTCAATAAGCACAGATTAAAAATATTCTGAATTATATACGACAAATTATAGATAAAATATAACAATATCCTTATTGAATTTATGAATTATTGGTGATAAGACGGTACATTTTCAATTATAAATTAAATTTCTAAGCAATCGAAATAAATAGTGGAAAAATATATAACAATACTAACAAACAATTATTTTTAAATGGATAAGTACCTATATCCGTTCAAAATAGAATTAAAAATAGTCTCAATCTTATTATCGTTTGTAAAGAATGTTAATCTACTGCGATATATATTATTTTATTTTAGAAATAATAAAAAAATAATAGAATTTCATCATTGATTTACAAATATTTATAATACAATATAGATAAAATATTTCAATTATAAGATTATTTAATCAGTATATTTTTACATGTATAAATACTCAGAGTAAATTAGAAATATTTAATTAAGTGCTAGTTTGTAATTGTAATCGATGGGTGATATAGATTCATCGCAAAAGCCATTCTGCGTAGATAGACCAACACAGGGTCGTGCTACTTGCAGAAGATGTGATCAAAAGTGTTTAAAAGGTGAATTGCGCTTAGCAAAATACGTCCAAGGCCCACGTGGACCATTGAAGTATTGGTATCATATAGACTGTTTATTTGAGGTATTCTTAAATCAAAGACCTAATACCAGAAGATTGGTATCTGCAAATGATTTGGACGGATGGAACAATTTGAGTACAGCAGATAAAGAACTTATAATCGAGAAGGTCGAACAATGTGAGAGAGAGTATGCGAGAAGACAAGGAAAGGAATTTGAATCAATTGAATTTGAAGATGAAGGAATTAATGAATTTAGAAATACAACTACCAGCCAAATTATTGTTATGAAACCAATCCAACCTATGTTAGCTGAAGCATGTAAAAACATGAGGCAAGCTTTGAAGAAATTCCCGAACGGCATTTTTTCGGAAGTCAAATATGATGGAGAGCGTGTGCAGGTGCACAAAAAGAACAAAGAATTAAAATTTTTCTCAAGGAGTCTGCTACCAGTTCAGAAACATAAAATTGTAGGTTTTGATAAACATATTTCCAAAGCTATGCCTAATGCCAAAGATGTTATATTAGATTGCGAGGTAGTGATGGTAGATAAGAACAATGGAAAGCCGCTACCGTTTGGAACTTTAGGAAAAAATAAGCAGAAAGAACAAAAAAATGCTTCTCTCTGTTTATTTATATTTGATTGCATGTATTTAAATGGTGAGGATTTGACTGAGAGACCTTTGAAGGAACGAAGAGACTTATTGTCGAGGAATATGACAGAGATTCCTAACGTGATGATGCTTTCGGAAATGAAAGAGATTTATAATGCTAACGATTTGGCTCAGCACATGAAAGAAGTTATTAAATTAGGATTAGAAGGTTTGGTATTGAAGGACATCTTAGGTAAATATGAGCCTGGGGAAAGGCACTGGTTGAAAGTGAAAAAAGACCATTTATATGATGGAAAAATGGCAGATACTTCGGATTTGGTAGTTCTCGGGTCTTGGGGTAAATCAGTTTTTTTGATGGGCGTTTATGATGCAAATACTGAGAAATATTACACTGTAACCAAGGTACGATCAAATTTGAAAAATAATGGAAATTTAGTCAAGAATAATAAGCAAATTACTCCGAAGTGGTTAAATTGTTCTAAAACTATGTTGCCCGAATTTATTGCTAAAGATCCGAAACAGCAACCAGTCTGGGAAGTAATCGGCGCTGAATTTATTCAAACTCACCGTGTTCACACGGCGAATGGTATATCCATAAGATTCCCAAGAGTAAAGAAAGTAAGAACCGACAAAAATTGGAAAACTGCAACGAGTTTGGATGAACTGACTAAACTCTACAATACATCAAAATATAATTTTGATGGTTCATTGATCGACGAAGAATTGGAAATTTTAAATCGTGAAGGAAAATTTGACAGGAAACGTAAAGCGCAAAACGAAATTAATGACGATCCACGAAAGAGACCGTCAACATCATCTAAACCGTAATATAGATCATAAACTCAATAACATTAATAAATAATATTTTTCATGCAACTCAACTTCTTAATCTGCGATCAGATTTACTTATTGTTCATACTAAATAGATTATAAATAAACATGTCATATCGTAGCACTTCAGTACATTAAAATTCTGTCATTCACATTAAATTTCGTAAAACGGAGGTTTATGTGATTACTGACTTAAACATATAATAAATTGTCTTTGCATTAACTACCATCCTTATTTTTATTTCTTGTTGATTTTCTAAACTAAAGTTTAATATTTGAATCTTAAATTAGCAATTTAAATATGACTTCCGTGTGTTCACGTTAAGGTTGGTCACTGAACCAATCCCTTGATTTTTTTAGTCCAGTTCTTTATCTTATTTAAGATAAATGGCAGGAAAAGAAACAAAATACAATTATTGTTATTAATAAAGGATAAAACATTTGTATATAATTATTATTAACCAATAGTAGAAAATCAAATATATCTACACATCACTATACGTATATTGTTACATTTTTAAATATATGAGTGTGCTTACATTAGATTAATAATCATTTCCATTATATAAAACCAGTGTTTTCGGTGAGTGGGACATTAATTTTCCTAATTTTCTCATCGTTCGGTTTCGCAGACAAACTAAAATTAATACTTTAATTAAAGTAATGGGCAATTATGTCAAACACCGGTGGAATTTCATTTTTCATACGTCCTATGTCCATTTATTAATTTCCAACCCGCGCACCGTAATTAATATATTGTTGGTGTAATCTCGTTTTGAACTAATAATTACTGGATGTAGCAAAATCCACTATAGTTGTGCAATTCATTGCTAGTTATTAAAATCATTTCAACCATATCGTTGGTCGTCTAGAATCTAGATGAAATAAATATAACCAAACCTTATAATATTAAAAAAATGCAATATTCGCTATACGCGAATGTACAAAAAATCGTATTACATAAGAATATCGAAAAGACTCGAAACAAAACTATACTTATCAGATAATTTGTAAAATACTTAGTAATGCATCACTGCAGAAAGCTAATCTAGAAATATTAAGTTTAATCCTAATACCAACTTTAGAATTAAAATGTGAGGTTGTCCAATTAAATGGTTCACTATTAAATTTGTATATATATTTGGTGGTAACCCGACAATAGTGCGCAAGATTAAAGTGCGCCGATGAAGTCACTTTTATAATGGCTCCATTATTTGCTATGCACATGTAAATTGTATCTAAAATTAATTTCAAAGATATTATTTATGTTTTAAACATAATTTTAATTCAAAAAGTTTTTAATTTTATCTTTTTTTGATATTTTTTTATTATTCCAAATTTCCTTAATATAAAATTTGACGAAGAAAATTACAGCCGTAACTCAGTTATTTGTAGAATTGCGCTTTTTTTATTGTTACTTCAATCATGAAATTGTATATCTATTTTTTAATGTTCTCGACCAATGACAAATCCTTCATATGTAGATGAAGTTTCGTTCCAGAGAATGGAAATGTTCTTTAGATATTGAATATTATACATATTAATTTTATTTTGCTCTGTTATTGGTTTCTTCTTTTTATGTGTCAATGCTGACGTTATGATAGTCAGTGATTTGTGTATTGTATGCTCATTGATTACACAAAAATCTGTAGAATCTTCAATGTTATCTATTTATAATGATTGTAGTTATAAATTATTTGCAGAAGTTATTACTTAAAGAGTGATGCGGTTTTGAATACAAACTAATGATTAGCTGATTACAATGAAATCACGTTAAGCTGTTGGCGATTAGTAATCTGTAATATTAAGCGGTTCTAGTGTATGCGAATGTAATGTTGAGGTTGAAAATAGTTTAATTTGCGATGAATGTTAATGAGGGTCCG
>NW_017098433.1:0-2167 GCF_001412225.1 Nicrophorus vespilloides | reverse complement strand
ATTTGACCAATTTTATTAAAAGTTAATATTTTATACAAATTATAGCAATTTAAATAATATTTGCTATTTCAGTTATTAATAAAAAAAATATATATTTAGAAATTGTACCAAATTCAGTTAATAATTGAAATTTGAAGGAATTTGTACCAAATTTTAGTATTTCAGTTCATAGTTAAAATACACAAAATTATTAAAATTTTCTTGATTGAAAAATGAAAATCCCATTTTTTTGGCATAAGTCAAATTCAATTTATCCACTGATATCAGAAGGGTTTAAAGATAACATCGATTGTAAAATTGTATGAAAAATCTTGTAAACTTGAATAATGAATGCAGGACGTATCTTGTGCCGTAAACCTTTAAACGAAATTGTTATTAGCTGAGAAAACGGTGTTGTTCCTGCAGCGAAGAAGAAAACGGCGTTTGGTCGAATCGTGTATGAAGGGAGTAAACTGTTGATGTCTGGCTGGAGAAGAATACGGAATTTATGAGTCTGTCGAGTTAGCAAAGGTAAATAAACTGAAGGTGACTTGCGTCTAGCCTGAGGGGGTTGAGGGTAGTTGGTATCTTCGTCGATTGGGGGCGAAAAGAGAGAGAGAGAGAGAAGTTGAAATTCTCGCACATATTGTAATAAAGCGATAAGGGATAATAGTCGTGGGGGCGTCGTAAAATGTAAAAGCCCCGTTTTGTAAATAAATAATATTAGCTCACACAGAAAGTCGTATAAAGTTACGATATATTCTCGCAATACATTAACGCGAATTCATGCGGACCCCCACGAACGCAACCCAAACCACCCCCAATCCTCTGAAACACCCCTTTCAGGCATCGAATGTGTATGGATAGAGGTGGTTGGGGTGCAGGCAGGAATGGGTTTTGCGGCGTTTTCGCTATCGGACCGCGATAAATTTCACACACCAATATTTTCTTAAATAAATAAATTACCAAAACAACGCATTGTCTCTTCCTTCCACGTCGAAGAAACGCGGGGGAACAACAACAATCCGACGTTTCGCGCGCCGTATATCATGAGTACAAAACATTCCTCACCTGTTCACCAAATATTAAACTATAAATTAATAAAGGTTGCATAACATGCGAACCGACGCATACTCTCTTACCCCCCTGAGAAGTTCCCGAGGGTTGGAAGTATATTAACTTTGCTATATAATATACATTTGCCAAGTTATTTCTCATCCACAACTGGCATAACTCAAGCGCATTCCCTTCCCTACCGGAATTCCGAACATCCCTTCCGATATATATATATATATATATATATTACGCAATTTTTTTTTCTCAGTTGTTGTTCCTCTTCCCAATCCCTCCGAGAGACGAACATCCATCCTTGCATCCAGTCTTGGAAACTTTCCTAATTAATATTTGTTTATGAGTCGTGATTGATGGACGTCTAGAAGAAAATTACACAAGATTTGCTTATGCAACGAACACATTATTTTTGTGAATTCCCTTAACTAACAATAAGTGAAGTTATAAAATTAAATAAACATCTTATAGATTCAACAGTTTAAAAAATATCTTTATTGCAACTATTCAATAATAATAATATTTCATTTATTTCAAAAAATATCCATTTGTGTCGGATATATCCGCCCAACTTTTTATACAGAAAATTATGCATGGCCACCTGAGTCTACGGTGATTCTTAGCGCCATAAAATTGAATTTAATACAGAAATCCGCACTATGCGAGGTGGATAATTAGTTCGTCCAGTATCTTTGTTTAATTGATGACATAAAAATATACAGCACAAAAAGAGACTTGACTGTACAGAGACATACAAATAAACGAATTTGAAAAGTGTTGACAATGAAAAACCGTACTATAGTGAATCCGCACTATGCAATGATTTTGATTTATTAATTTAGAATATTTTCTACTATTTAATAGAATTTCTTGGAACTGGATTATAATTAAATATGTAATCATTCTTAATCAGTTAAACCAGCGGTCGGGGAACTTTTTTAATCAGTTAAACCAGCGGTCGGGGAACTTTTTTAACCATTACCCCAAAATATTATTGCGTAAGTCGATATTACCCCCCCCCATTCTGAATTCATGAAACAATCAATGTAAATTTTAAATAAACATTATTTATTGAATTAATTTGCATTTACATATTTATAAAAAAAAGTTACATGAAAAT
>NW_017098432.1:10121-12798 GCF_001412225.1 Nicrophorus vespilloides | reverse complement strand
AAAGCTGAATGTTTGGGGAATCCAGCAAGTATAGATACATTCCTGTGATCTTATCCATATTGCTGTAATACGCGTTCAAAATTGAAAAAATGCGTGAAAAAGTAGTGTTTTCACATTTCATTGATTTTCTCGAAAACTATAATAGATTCAATGGATTCAAAAGATGCATATGAAAGCTGAATTTGGGAATGTAGCATGTATTCATAGATTTATGTGATTTTATCCATTGGTCTATAATGCGCATTGAAATTTGAAAAAATGCTCGAAAAAGCAGTATTTTCACATTTCATTGATTTAACGAAAATTATAATATATAGTATGAATCCAAAAAATGCATATTAAAGATGAATGTTTGGGGAATGTAGTATGTATTCATATATTACTGTGGTTTTCTCCGTTTGCAGCATGTATTCAATTATTACTGTGGTTTTATCTATATGGCTATAATTCGAGTCAAAATTGAAAAAATGCTCGAAAAAGCAGTGTTTTCACATTTCATTGATTTCTCGAAAACTATAATACATAGAATTGAATCCAAAAGATGCATATGAAAGCTGAATGTTTGGGGAATGTAGCAAGTATTCATATATTACTGTGGATTTATCCGTTTGGCTGTAATTCGCTTTCAAAGTTAATGTTTTCACATTTTATTGATTTTCTCGAAAACTATAACACATACAAAAAAAAAAACAAATTTAATATTTAAAAAGTTTTTCATTGAATTTTCTCGAAAACTGTAATACATAGAATGAATCCAAAAGATGCATATGAAAGCTGAATGTTTGGGGAATTGTAGCAAGTATTGCATAATTACGTGTGGTTTTACCGTTTGGCTGTAATTCGGTTCAAAGTTTAAAAAATGCTCGAAAAAGTAGTGTTTTCACATTTCATTGATTTTCTCGAAAACTGTAATACATAGAATGAATCCAATAAATGCATATGAAAGCTGAATGTTTGGGGAATCCAGCAAGTATAATACATTCCTGTGATCTTATCCATATTGCTGTAATACGCGTTCAAAGAGTTAAGAAATATGACTTGACTTCACAACAAAAGAACAAATCAATGATTTCTTCCTAACTTTAATTGAATGAATCAGCCTTCATCTGAGTAACAAATGCATATTAATAATATGCGTTTTTAACGAGTTTTGCGAACGCTTCATATGTGAATCGAAGTGCAAGGACCACACAAACACAAGTCATCGTTCGCTTAAAATAAATTCATTACCAATTCACAATCGCAATAATGATGTCTGCATCTAGAACTCTAAAACAGAAACGAACAAGTAAATAATCAACAGTTATCAATAAATATATACTAAAACTTCTTTTTTTTTTTCATATTTTTAATATTTATAGAAATCAGTACAAAGTTTGTTGCTTTTTTTTTAGTCATTTTTAACTGTTCCCAACGATCAGTTTTCAGTAATTTAAATATTTACTTATATCACAATAAGTAAGTGCCAGGTTATATATATATATATTTTTAAATATATTTCGGGAGCTTGCAATTCGATTGTTTCATTTTTGTTGTTTTTGTTATTTTCAAGTGGTATACGAGAGATTCCAAGCTGCAGAAATATTTTTTACGAATTTATGATGAACAACAAATAAATTTAATAATTACAATAAGAAATAAATAAAATATACCTTAACAATGACGAAAATTATAATTAAAATTAAATAAATTTCTAGCGCGCAGATCATCTCTTCCACAAAACATTTTGTTTCTCTCTCTCTCTCCAACTCCCCATGAAACCGTGAGAAGGGGACGAACCGTTAATTACATTGTAAACCGAACAGTTATTAATAGCAAAAAATGGCACAATTACATAAATAATTATTGGTAGATTAAGAAATATATATATTCAGTTTTTTTTTTGTTTCTTTATATTATATATATATATGCTTATAAAATTATTTATATATATATATTTTTTCCATGTCTTTATATTCAAGGCGTCTCTTAGCACTAGAATTGTATATAAATAGATCAGTAAAAATATTCTTGTAAATGCACTATATATACAATTATTACATCTGCTTAATAAACGTACCACAATTCTCATTATGTTTTATGTATATTTACATTTTGGTCGATCTCTTAATGTGTGTATCCATCGCATCAATGGTTGATGGTTCTATCTAAAAAAATATACGTACTTCCATTATTTACATTTTACTGTGTCAAAAAAACATTTTGATGTCAAATAATTGCACTGTATAAAATGCGCTTTAAAGCTAATCCGATATCATTACAAAAATAAATAATTCTTTGATTATTTTTAATTTGTTCCAATTAACAAAAAAAAAATATTTATACGATTGGAAGCAAAACCGTGAAAATAGTTTCATCTTGTTTGTTGTTGTTCCTTGCGGTATTTACATAATATACAGGTCGCGTTTTTCGTTCGGAGGCGGCCGTCATTCGCAGACTGAGCAGAATTTAACTATTAGATAGAAAAAACATCATCGAAATCCGTTCATTGCATGTGAAGATCCGAAGAATTCGGACGGCCCGACCAACAGGAAACTAAAAGCTAACCATGTACACGTATTTATAAATATTTGGAAGAGAAGGCACCATATTACACACGCATATTGTTAACTATACAGTGGTTTTCAAGCGCCGTGTTTAGACAGATTTAAGGGCATATCTGAAACAGATCAAAAGA
>NW_017098432.1:0-10111 GCF_001412225.1 Nicrophorus vespilloides | reverse complement strand
TGCTCGTTTTACCTGTGATATTCTCGTCCCTGTGCTCTGTATCAGTTCGTGCGGGTTCGGCGGCCCAGGAACAGGACGGTGCATCTGGCCTAACTGGCATCTGCAATGGATATAGCGGCATCGGATACGACCGGGGATAAGGAGAATGATAGTACTGTGGGGCCATAGGAAAATTGTAGCTGTACGGTGGAACCATATACGAACAGGCGGTGTAAGGGACGAAAATCCGTTTAGCTTCGGAGTGCTGAAAACAAAGAGAAGAAAAACTCTTATTACTACAACAAGAAGCAAGGAAAAAAAAAACGAGTACTCCGAAAAAGAAAGCAACAATTATAATTATACGGACGGTAAACAGAAATGCACTTGCCACACATGTCACGGTCTAATTGGCCGAAATAGTGGACAATAGAAAGAAATAGGAAAAAAAAAACAAGAAACAGAAAATGTATTGTTCTCTCCAGCCTCTCTGAATATTATTTAAGAGAGAAGCAAGCGAGCAAATAAAGAAAAAGTACAACAACGTCGACTGCAAGAAGTAACGTTATTATTACGCTTTAAGAACCAAATGGCCACCGAGCGAAACGCATAAATAAAGTAAAAAAAAGCTTTTTCCTACCAACTGTCTCTCGATGTGTGGTGCGTGCATGTTTCTTTTAATTACGGTTATTTCAACATCTAACAAACGTTAACACGTTGCAAATTATTTTTACTCATATTTGTAATAGTCAAGTAATTGCAAAAAGTTAATAATGTTATAGAATCTATCAAATTAATTAGATTATTTCAATTTGTACATTATTAGGATATAGTCAATTCTGTTGATATGAAAATAAAATTCTTGAGTTTTAGTAATGAACCTCAATGCATTTATAATATGTATTTGGACGTTTGCAAAGTTATTTTAATATATGCTTTTTTTTATAGATACGTCACAAGTATGTATGTCACCGGGTATATAGTCGCGTTATAGTATTCATTGAAGCTATAGTGGGAAGAATTCGACGTTTGTTCTTGAAAAAGTATCGCACATTGAACAGACTGATTGGTTTATGTAAGAAGAAATAGATGTTGTCAATAATCAAATGAATGAAGTATAAGTAAAGTAAAAATATGAACTTACAGAGAGTTCTATAGATCTGAGCTTATCGACGCTTTCTGTGAACCAACGTTCTTCGGGGGTCGGCGTCGCGGCGCCTGCGGAATACTGATGTTGATGGACGCCGACAGAAGAGGCTGGCCCGGGTGAGAAATGACTAGGTGAATGTGTCGGCGACGCTTTAGGTTTCCGATCTTCGGATAGAATCGACGTGATGCTGTAGCTGGTGTTGTTCCTCGCTGGACGGGTTGGAGTTGCTGCGGTGACCTGCCCCGGCGGCTCCGCGTTCGTCCCGTTCATCCGCACCGGACTAGTCATTTTGACGATGGAGCTCGGCACCGTCGTCGGTTTGCCGCGACTCCTCTTCTGTCCGCTGTCGACGTTCTTCAGCAACCTGCAATCGGTCTCCAGCTCACGCAGAATCCTTTTCCTCGGTGAAACAACAGCCGTTTCGGATCGCGGCGAACCGGACGACAGTTTTTCCAGCAACGTTTGGATGACGGCCAGCAGCGGCTGCCTCTTATTATTGCACATAAGACTATTGTTCTGCGGTGAGGATTCCTTGGGGGAGTCGTGCGATCGACGACGTCGCTTCGCGCCGGTTTTCGTGAAACGAAGTCCGGCCGGTCGGTAATACAGGAACATCAATTCCTTCGAAAGATTCTTACGCGGATTCGACTGCTTCCACGAATGATCTCTCTGCCACGGAGAAGACTGTATCGAGCTGTTATCATCTGAAACTATTAACGATTGATCATCATGTGCTTGTTTAAAAATTAAAAAATAAAAAAAAACTTTAGGACTCACCGCTGAGGGACGTGCTGCTCTCCTGTCGATAGGATGGTGTCGATGAGGCGGTGCCCTGGGGTGGCCAAAATGTCTTTCTTGGCACCGAAACCCAAGACACTCGCTCACCTTCACGAGCGCTCTCCAATTCCAAAATGAACTTTCCATCTGTAACACAATGTATGTCATATAAATATTTCAGCAAATTAACTCGGCCACACGCTACGCCATACTTCGCAAGTAACCAAATTGTTACATACAATTCGGCAAACTAATTGCACAAATACACACACTTATCATACAATAATTATACCACAGTAATATCAACTAATTACGACTATAAAACTGGAAGACTTAATGAAATATTGATCCCGTTTATCCTCAATTTTTTATTTATAAAAGATCATCGTTTTTCTAAACAAAATTCCCAAGCTATGCTACCATTTGTACTAACCTACATAATAATATCTATTACCAGTTTCATATTTAAGTTGAACATTTATAGAAGACTTTTTTTCACAAAAAAAGATATACAAGAATCTGTTTTACAATTCAATACTAATTTATTTAAGAATCGATCAAACTTGAATTTTTATTTGTGGCAAATCGATTATAGATGATTACATTCGAGAGTGATCGAAATCACACATAAACTAAATGTATCACACCTCTAGCAAATCAATACAATATTATCGCATATTCACGAGAATTATCATCTCCTGTGTATGCTTACATTACGAGCATTAACATTTCAACGATACAAAATGATACTTTTTTACATTACTTATTATTACTACAATCATAGTTTAAAATTAATAAATCCGCTGCATTCTGAATCATCTTTGTCAAAGAATAAATATTAAAGTATGTCAAAGGAAATTATAATATTTTATATTTAAATACAAACAATCATGAATATTCATTGAAAACGTTTCAAGTAAATGTTTAAAATATCATCAATAACTAAAATATTAAATCCACTAAAGTTCAACTACTCTCCTCAATGTCATATGATCGTTCTATTACCAATAATTTCGTAAGTTTTTTTTCGTAATAATTCAAAAAAAATGTGTAAAATAGATTATGAATCCAGTGCATCGAAATTGTGTAATTAATTACTAGATATGTCCAATTTGAAGGTGCATCTTATACAGTGTTGACATTACCACCAAATACGATCTGAATTCAGAAATTCCAAACTCGTCCCACATGACCACTTATAATAATAACATTTATTGGCCACGAATGACTCGATTTGCTGCTGACCGTAGAGATTGTACCGGATCCACTTACATCTTCTTTTCTTTCAAAGAATGTCCTATACTGCAATTTAGGCTACATTATCTATTAAATTAAATCGCTCACGAATAATTTCCACAACGACTGATATACACTGCAAATCCAAGTTTCCTATAAACAATTATTATCCAAAATCTGGACTTGCTAGTGAGCTTTGTTTGTATAATAAATTCAATTAGTAAATTCATTAAATTAGATAAATTTCTATGTAAATGTCTTAATATATGTATAAAAATGTAATTTCCATAGTATTATTATTAATTAATATTTTGTTGATCTACAAAATTATGAAGCTAAGATTAATAAATCACAGCAAAATATATCTTCAGTCAATTCACGATAAAAAAAACTGCAGCTTTTTAAGAAATATATAAAAAAAACAAAGTTGTTTGCAATTTACAATTGTAAATATTTATGTAGAAACGAAATGCATAAATCAAGTCCGGTCGTAATATGCAAACAGTGAATGAAACTGTGTACAATTCATATAATCACACATCTAATAAGAATCTGGTAAACTGAGATGATCTTCCTGGTGTGTATTTCACATTATTCCTAAGATATTCTCATTGCGGAGGTCATTCGGTGAATTTGCTTTAAAAAGCTGAGCACAAAGAATATACTTAATTTATACAAAATGCGAATGAAAGGAATAAAAAAGCAGACGCAACTATTTGGTTTTAATTTGCATCGATTGATTTATTGGTCTACGATAAATCAAAATAAGAATAACAAACTGTGAAGTTGTTTGAATTATTTCGATTAACTTGCAATATGGAAAAAAAAATAGTTTGAAGTTTAGTAAAGTTAATGTGTTTAGCAGAAGTTATTAAGTATCAGATATAAATGGAAATATTTCTAAGAATGAGAGAAAATATTTCTATGTAAACATGAACATAATTCATATTTAGATGGAAATATCAGGTGTATTTCATTACCATCGTTTCTCAATATTTTCACATTTTATTGAGCTACGTTTTCTGCGTATTCCACTAACACAATATGTTCACTTTCCTTTTTTTCAGATCTCATAGAAAGAGAATAATATCGTATGTGCATGCAACAAATGTTGCCTTCAGTAAAAACATATTTATAATGTTTGGTATTGTAGAAAATAATATGGAATAGACAATTTACATGTTATTTGGTCAATGTTACTAAGTTAGACAAATGTTTACAAATTGAATATATATAATCAATACATAAAATATATGAATGATTTTGATTACAATTTTATTGAATTGAAGAAGTATAACTTGTGTTAAAGAACGAAACAATTAAAATGTATGTATAACGTTTCATGATGAATTATTTATATACATTTCAGGGAGGAAAATGAGTTTGTTATTGTAATATGTACAAAGAATATAAATAAATTGTATTTTCAATTCATAGATCAACAAACAGTGAAACTCGTTAAGTTTAATTCGTTCGGATTTGAAAGATATTCAAAAATATGTGTACACTATGATGTAGCAGGCACGCAATCCGGGACTTCTCTTCTCATCGTCACTCGTTAAGCGAAATGCTCATTATTATTTACTTATTTACTGTACATGATATATCTTTCTTGTACATATTTATTCACTTGATTTTATTCTATGTTTTATCTTTACGATTTAGAAGTTTCAAATGTATTAAAGAATGTAGAAATAATATTGATTTGTTGCTAATAGAATATCATCAATGTTTCAGATTTTCGTTCAGATGTGCATTTTAATGGAGATATGTTAGTGTGAATGTATAGAATTGAATTTGTGTAAAGATGCAAGGATGTAAATACCTTTGAAAAACTTGAGCCTTCCCCCATGTGAGTTACAATTGTTGGTTCGAGGAGCATCTTCAGTGGTGCATTCACCATTTCCATTCAGTACATCTTTCTCCTCCTTTATCATTTTGGTACATGATGTACGTTTTATATGGATGTCTGATAAGATCATAGCATTGGGGCTTGAGCCCATCTGCAATGAGTGCAATACGAGGAGAGAGGTGAGGCCGCCAACATGGTCTTGATCACCATCATCATCTCAACGCACGGGCAGCGAGCCCAGCATTGGGATCGGCGGCGGCGGTGGCGGCAGCAGCAGCAGCAGCGGCTGTTGCTGAGATGGTGATAGTCTTGAGGGATGAAGAGGCTGTTGTTGTTGTAGTTGCTGCTGATGGTGGTGGTGCTTCGACCGTTGAGGCCCGTTGATTTCTCCTGATTACCTCCACCTGCTGAAATTACCATTTAATAGACGGTTACGTTCGGGAGTGGATGAGGAGTGATGAGGAGGACGCACGCCCGCTGCAGCGACTTCTGCTTCTCTCGGTTAAATCGCGGCCGCAATTGCACATATTCCGAAACAACGCATTGTCGAGACGCGATCGTACGAAACGTGGGATTATCGCGACTGCCACTTGCATGCACTCGTCGGTCGCCTGTTATCGGACTCGACATAGACAGATGCTGTTAACCGCTGTTAACACGGCACAGACACTCACGCTCTCACACACAACCGGAGCACCACCACTTTATCCCGCACTCTCGGAACAATTTTTTGATGATGTAGACACGACGGCTCAGTCGGTCAGAACCGACGTTGCCAAATTACCAGCACCGACGACCACACGAAGAACCGTCGTCGTCGTCGCCGCCGCCGCCACCACCTCCAACAACAACAACAATCCAGAAGCAGCAGCAACCGCCACTCTACCACGCCATCTAATTACCTCCAACGCACTCACGTCCATTCAAATTCAACACAAACGACGATCCAGATCCACCGCCAGCAACAATTTCTGCATTCCACGATTGCACCAGTTTTTACGCTCACTATGTGTTCCGCAACAGTGGCGTAGGCGAAGGACCAAATATCGGGAGCGGCCCAGTGGCGTTACCATCATCAACTGCAGTGGCGCAACCATCATCACACATCCTTATCCTCATTCCAGAATGATGAAAGCTCCCAATTCAATAACTATAAATACACATTTTTTATAATTAGAAGAATACATATAGTAACTTATTATTATTACGTACCTTAATAACATCAAACTATTCGTATTCATCAGTCTTTCATTTCTTCATTCCAGAAATTCATTACAATAACTTCAAAATCCTAAAATACATATTATATACTTTATTTTATCAACATGAAAGTAAGCCTTTAAAACTGTCTAAATTATAACATTATTTTCATCTAACTTACATAACTCCTCTTTAGTACACATCCACTTCTCTAATAATGTGTATATTTTTTTATAAACATTTTAGTGCTTTCAATATGAATGAAAAACTTTATTTGTTAATAAACAATTTGTAATCAACACTTGAATGATTGACGTTTCACATTTATAAAATCTTATTCTTCTTTATAACAAAAAAAAAACTCTAAACATTGTTGCCTAGTTTATATCTAATCAATCAATTACTTAAATAAATTATTCTCAATACTTAAATAACAAAATCCAATAATTTGAAACTCATTGCAATAAATGCATTGAAAATCTATATACAAAGAATAAGTAGTTTCTACAAACTTAGCATTAGCATTATTAAGAAATTTCAGTAGTTATAATAAACAAATAACTTATAAATTAGACAGAATAAATCGCATTTATTTTCACATCTGTAACATTAAAACACTTTGATAAACTGAAACCGTTTTGTAAGTCATAGATTAATAGTTTCATTAATTAATCGTAGAGGGATTAATTATTGAAGCAAATTCAAATATTGCTTGCAACCATAACAACATAAGTTTATCATTGGAAAATATAACAAAAGTAACAAATTAATAATTTTTATTTAATTTTTAAACATTTACTTAAGAATTATGGTTAATAGAGAGCGCAATTGTACTGTTGTATTATTTTTATATTTATGAAAAATTTGTGGGGGCGGATAAACCCGAACGGGGGTAGAAATAAGGGCTGAAAGATATTAATATCAATAATAATTGAAATAAATCTCATTATAACAAAAAAATGTATAATATTGTAATTCAAAGCAATTGATTATTATGTTGTTATTATTTTCTATATATGAATTTTGTACGCCACTGGATGTTTGTTACTTTTTGTATTACATTAGACAAATATTATTATTTTTTAAATATAAAATGCATAAATATTGTATTAAATAATATAAATATTATGATTACTTAATAAAAGTATATAAAAGAAACGTGTATTATAATTATATTTGAACATAAAATGGCAACGTCGCGTTTATAACTGAACTGTCAATATAGACTAGAGCACAGCGTTTTTTTGGCATCATTACACATTATCCATTACCATTCCAGACTTGGTTGGGCATCGTGTTTTGAGTTTGTTTAAATTTTCATTAAACCTTAGTTCTTTGTCGAAGACACATATCTCGAAGATGGGTGATGCTGGTAAAAGTGGAAATACCAACACTTTGTTGGAAGATCTATCTAACGTGGAGTTCGAAACGAGCGAAGATGTGGAGGTTATTGATAAATTCAAGAATATGAACCTCAGAGAAGAGCTGATGAGGGGAATCTTTGCATATGGTATGTATCTTTGTTGTATACAATTTGTTCATTATAATAACTGTATTGATATTTAAGGTTTCGAGAAGCCATCAGCTATACAGCAGCGAGCGATCAGACCTATAATGAAGGGTCGGGATGTGATTGCTCAAGCTCAATCTGGTACAGGCAAAACAGCCACCTTCTCAATTTCTATATTGCAATCTTTGGATTTGACTATGCGTGAGACCCAGGTTCTGTGTCTTTCACCTACAAGGGAACTCGCTGTACAAATTCAAAAGGTTATTTTGGCTTTGGGCGATTTCATGAATGTGCAATGCCATGCTTGCATCGGTGGCACTAATCTGGGTGAAGATATCAGGAAACTTGATTATGGACAGCATGTTGTTAGTGGGACACCAGGAAGAGTTTATGGTTAGTTTTAATATAATCGTTGAAAATAATTATTATATATATATTTCTTTGTAGATATGATTCGTAGACGAGCTCTTAGAACCAGATCTGTAAAAATGTTGGTTCTTGATGAAGCAGATGAGATGTTGAACAAAGGATTCAAGGAGCAGATTTATGATGTATATAGGTTTTTGCCTCCGTCTACTCAGGTTGTTTTAATCTCTGCTACATTGCCTCACGAAATCTTAGAAATCACCTCCAAGTTCATGACGGATCCGATTCGCATTTTAGTCAAACGGTAATATATTTAAGTAATTATTTCTAAGACTAATATTTTTATGATGTTTTAGTGATGAATTGACTCTCGAAGGAATCAAACAATTCTTTGTGGCTGTTGAAAGAGAAGAATGGAAATTTGACACACTCTGCGATTTGTATGACACATTGACGATTACACAAGCCGTAATATTCTGCAACACTAAGCGTAAGGTCGATTGGTTAACTGAGAAGATGAGGGAAGCTAACTTTACGGTCAGCTCGATGCATGGAGACATGCCGCAGAAAGAGCGCGATGTCATTATGAAAGAATTCAGATCTGGACAGAACAGAGTATTGATCACCACGGATGTATGGGCAAGAGGAATCGATGTGCAGCAAGTCAGTTTGGTCATCAATTACGATTTGCCAAATAATCGTGAATTGTACATTCACCGCATCGGTAGATCCGGACGGTTCGGCAGGAAGGGTGTTGCAATTAACTTTGTCAAGAGTGACGACATCAGGATCCTCAGGGATATTGAACAGTACTACTCCACACAAATCGATGAGATGCCTATGAATGTCGCTGATTTAATTTAAAAATAGTTTATTTGTTTTTGTTTACATATTATTTTTTTTTTATACTTGTTTCGATCACACCTACCTTTATTATATTCATCGCATAACCTGATGTTTCATTATATAGTTAAAGTCAAAAATATAATATTTTTCTAAGTATTATGATAGTAGACTAAGCAGAGAAAATATTTATTTGTAACATAGGACATAGGGTTTCAATTTATCTTCTTTTTTTTACACAGACAAACTTGATACTACATGAGATATTTTCATACACAATCAGATGTTATATCTTTTGATAAGTTTCATATTTTGAATGATCCTTCTTTTAAGTGTTTTACAAGTATATACCCATATACTAGCATATACTAATTTGTTGGTGAATGTAATTATAAGAACCCTTGAAATGACAACATTTGTTGCATATGTTTATATGTAAATTGTCTTTTTTTTATTTGAATAAACTTAACTTTCTTTATAAATTGCATTTACATATTTACCATATTAAACCAAAAATAATTTTGTTATAAAAATAACATGAAAATTTTTGTCTTTATTGCCTAACTCCTTCAAATTGTTAAATAATTCTAAAACAGTCGGGATTTCAATAGACGGTATTTCGATTCACTCGAGATAATAATTATTATCACAGTTTTGCATATTAACAAGTCTGAAGAAAATAATTTTGATCAACTTTTCGGCCAAAAACGAATTGTTACCTTAGGAATCCCCCAAATATGTACATTTTATCAAATGATTTTTTAATCGCAAATCATAAAACTAGATAGGCATTATCATCAAATCTTTCAATTCAATAAATCAGCGTTTTCCAAACTGTGAGACGCGCCTCCCAGGCGTGGACTACTCTAAGGGAGGCGCGAATATTAGTAGCAGTGAGCAATTTTCCAAATATCTGCTAAAGTATAGATACATTCCTGTCCTCTTATCCATATTGCTGTAATACGAGTTCAAAGTTGAAAAATAGAAATTAGAACGTTCGAAAAAGCAGTGTTTTCACATTTCATTGATTTACTCGAAAACTATAATATATAATATATGCATATGAAAGCTGAATGTTTGGGGAACCTAGCAAGTATAGATACATTCCTGTGCTCTTATCCATAGTGCTGTAATACGCGTTCAAAGTTGAAGAATTGTAACTAGAACGTTCGAAAAGCAGTGTTTTCACATTTCATTGATT
>NW_017098431.1:0-2936 GCF_001412225.1 Nicrophorus vespilloides | reverse complement strand
TTTTATGACGGTGTTTACTTGCTTGGTATGGCTTTGAACGAGACGATTTCTATGGGTGGAAACATCAGAGACGGTCTGGCCATAACCAAATTGATGTGGGGTCGTGATTTTCACGGTACAAATTCATTTTTTTTTAACAATACATTCAAAAGCAAGTGTGATTTAAAAAATATACTTTATTTTATTTAGGAATTAGCGGTTACGTCACGTTCGACCACAACGGAGATAGAGTTGCGGATTACTCCATACAGGTTCTGGACCCAAAGACTGGGAAATTTTACGCAGTCGCTCATTACTACGATTTGCACAAAGAGTATTTGCCGGTGCCCGAGCAGAAGATCTATTGGCCTGAAGGACGGGAAGACCCTCCTCCGGATATTCCCGAACCTGGATTTTTGGATGGTAAGACATCATACATTAATCACAATACAGATTAAATTACTTCATATTCTATTTTAAATATTAAATTATTTTCGATTAATTTCAACTACAGTTGCTTTTTTACAGTTGCTAATTAATTTTACTCTTTATGTCTCTGCCGCACCTCAAAAGAAAAAAGAAAAATTATTATATATGGAATTGTCGCTTTATTATTGATCTTCATTCTCAGAGGTTTTCTTGCTTGTGTTCGCATTATGTAAGTAGTTATACAATTGTTTAACTAGTCATAATTATTACTTTTTTCTAATTTCTTATTATATAATATTAAAATACATAAATTCGCAATAACATCGTTCAATCATAATGTAATATTGGAATATATATATATAATTATAATAAAAAATGTTTACAATTTTTCTACATAAATCAAGGTAATGCAATTTATGTTAGGTGTGCACGAGAAGTACCTACGGACCAAAACATCATGCAGTGGCGCGTACGACCCGATGAGATGATGTTTGAGTTAGGGATACTATACGACTACGAACCAGAAATTCCAAGCTTAATTCAAGTAATGTGTAAAAAAATAAATAAGTTTAATTATAACATTTACTTTTGCTAGTCGTTGGATGTATCCAGCAGCAGACCTTCTGCTTCATTCATCAACTCGCTGCAGTCGACACCTTTAGGAATGTATAAAGGCACTCGCGTATTCATTAAGAAAATCGTCAAGAAAAACATGGACATTAACAAGAAACTTCTCAGTGAAATCAAGCAAGTACGTAATAGAATATGTGCAAAATACTTGTCCATCAATATATTAAATTTCTTCATGTTATTTCTTCAATTATTTATGTGTCGTCTGTTTTCTTCTTCGTTTTATTAAGGTCATAAATATTGGACACAAGAATACCATTCGATTCTTAGGTGCGTGTATCGAGAATCCGGGAATACTGATCATCACCGAATACTGTCCCAGGGGTAGTTTGCGGGATGTTCTTGATAATAATGAAATCAACCTGAACTGGAAAAACAAGTTGTCGCTGATCGAGAATATTGCGAAAGTGAGCAAGAAAACCCATTATATAACCATTTGACCTATTGAACAACTATCTCTTTCAAGGGGATGAAATACCTGCACAACAGCGAGGTGTCCGTTCATGGAAAACTGAATTCCCACAATTGCTTAATCGATGGCGACTTTGTATTGAAGATCTGCGATTTCGGTCTGACCACTCTAATGATACCAGACGATATCTCTGAGGATATAAATCACTATCATAGTAAATCCATTCATACATTTTATTCTGCCTTTTACATTTAATTTACACCATTTAGTTGCTCTTTTAGCTTTTTTTGCATATTCAATTCACATTACATAGCACCAAATTAGAGATACAGTTAGCCATATGATAAGAAAAATAATTATAATGTGTAATGAAAGCGTTAATCCAATATTCGAGATTAATTCAGAGTTAATAAGCGTTGTCTTGTTGAAGGTGTAAATGAGTTGTTGGAGCTCATACATTTGAGTGGTTTCCTGTGATAATTTTCCTCCTGTTTTTAAAACTAATTTTATTTAATTACTGAAGACATACGTATTCAAACTTTAATTATGCTTACATAAATATAAGTATTAATTACAATTTTAAAAATTTAACTTATGATGATTCCAGAACTTTTATGGGTTGCTCCTGAACTACTTCCATTAACCGTCGTACCAGGAATTCCGGCAACGCAAAAAGGCGACGTCTACAGTTTCGCTATAATCCTTGAGGAGATTATTTTGAGAGCCGGTCCTTTTTTTGTCACATTACAATATGAAAATCTATGTATTTACGGTATAGTCATATAGAATGATCCTGGAATATCTTAATTTGTAATACTACTTTTTTTCCAAAGATATTTTAAAACGCGTGGCTGACAGGGAAATTCCTCCATTCAGACCGGTCGTGGATGAGACCAACTGTCATGAGAATTTGATTCTTCTCATGAAATCATGCTGGGAGGACAACCCAGATTGTAGGCCCCCATTCAACGTTATCTGTCGGGAAGTCAAATACATCATAACGTACATATTCTTTAACAATTATCACTCATTTAAACGACTTAATTGTTTTCCTCACTTTTCTTTTCAGATGCTATAAGGAAAACCTGTTGGAAGACCCACCGTATGGGCCAGAGCATTATTAAACTCGTACTGGCTGACTTCGACTCAGAATCTTTGACTCCAACTCCCAGGCAATTTTTACCCTTTGGTAGTTAAGGTTAATTAATATGTGTCAACAATTATATTACCTGTCCTGAAAAGAATTTGTCCCGTAATAAAATTATATGTGGAGAATTATTTCTAATGAAAATCTATACTATACACTTAAAGAACACTTAAATTCTAACTTCATTGGGCCCGGGCATATTTAACTGTGTGAGTAATTCCTTCAAAGGTTTTTAGGATCTATCCTCTTGGATTCAACACTCTCCATTCAAAAAATAATTTTAAAAAAAATATATACGGTTGTCCTTTTTACATTCCTTTGAAGGGTTTTTAGGATTTA